>NW_014333982.1:178927-179201 GCF_000341935.2 Cephus cinctus | reverse complement strand
ACGTAGTGAATTGATACGTTTGAGTAAGTGCGTCGCGAAGACATTATCTGAAGTTCGCGGAAATTCGCGTATTGGATTATTCGTAACAAGTGAAGAATTAGTCCGCAACCGAAAATACAGAAAGTGCAAAATAGTGGCCAAGGCTGGAATAGTCAAGTCGTCACCAAAGTGGACCTCGAGTGTCGACAGATGTACTGGACCAATGAACAATACAAATGGACAAGGGAAAGGCAGACGAAGATCCTGGGGTAAGTGATCTTTTTCTTTTTTCCTT
>NW_014333982.1:137839-178836 GCF_000341935.2 Cephus cinctus | reverse complement strand
TTTTCTACTCACCATAAACATTTATGTAAGCGGCCATGCTGAAAGCCATAAATTTGCTATACTCAGCTAATACCGGACGTATAGCATAGATCTGACTTATATTTGTGTGAGATTTTGGTGATGCATTCGGAAAGTGTTTCCATGTTGCGCGGTAGTGTCTGACTATATTTCCAGCTATACTGGTTTCCGAGTGATCAACCGCAGATTCCGCTGCGTACTAAATAATTTGTCCTCGTCCACGCGAGTCTTCTGGATTTTGCCAATTCCGCGTTTACAGCGCTCCGAGTGATCAACCACAGATTCCGCTGTGTACTAAATAATTTTTCCTCGTCCACGCGAGTCTTCTGGATTTTGCCAATTCCGCGTTTATAGCGCGCTGACGAGAGAAGAACACTGTGGACTCTCTATTAAAATACATATTTATATATATTATATTATATTAATACATATAATACATATTATATTAACATTACAAAAATGGAGGTGCTACACGGATGTCAGCTCCAGCATCGCACTTTTTTAAAATCTCTTAAAAATTATTCAACAATAGGCTTTTTCAATAGTTCTCGATTAGTTCTACAGTTCCTGATAGGTTTCAACAATCGTTCTGCTACGCAACATCGGTAAAATATGTATTAAATATGCTTGTGGCAACATACGCTTCAGTGCAGGCAGACATAAGTTGCTGGCTTTTGTCATATTAAACTTACCGAGCTTACACTGTGCGATCGAATTTAGGATTGCAAAGAAAAAAAGTATTTAGGCTATATCCGATGAGTTGTCTTATTCTAAGTATTGCTTTGGGAACCAGCGATAAGTAGCGGAGGACTCTGCCCGCCAGGCTACCCGTTCGTGATCACATTCAGCTCGGCTACGACGGGATATAGCATTATCGACGGAGGCGATGATCACAAAATTCTATTCCCGGACTCGCCGCTACGATTTAGCGCCATGCTTTAATCGTAGCGTTGTGCCTCTCCCCACTCATCTCTGCTAGAAACCACCCATTGACGGCTCTATATAAGAGTTTCGTTTGTGCAAGCATTTTTACATAATTATCAGAAGTTCATTAATGAGGGGGCGGCCGTAGCCCAGTGGATAGGGTAGCGGATTCACGACCGAAAGGTTGGAGGTTCGCGCTCAGCTTCCAGCGGCATTCACCAATGGGTTTTCATATGAAAACTTAAGTGAGTATTTATACGAATTTCGCCCAACACTGTTCGGATTCGGTGTATAAACTTTGTAGGCCCCTCACACTGAGTTGAATAAGGCCCGTCTCGCAAGGTACATCGCCATCTAGTGTCGAACTTCCAACCTTGATTATTAGGACCAGTTACTGGCACATGTCCCCCATTGGGGATACAGCCATAAAGAAAGGAAGGAAGGAAGGAAGGAAGAAAGTTCATTAATGTTGTCAATTTTCATCAACAATTAGATGTTTTTAGTGCTAATGCATTTTGATCACATTGACGGTCCCAGTAAAATGGCTAATGCAGAACTAAAAAATCGAGTGATAATTAAATAAATGGATCTCTATAATTGAAATACATTCTCACATCTAACTCTAAAATATATACTGTGTAATTCTGTCTTAATGGTTAAATCATTCTCATAAAACATTGGTTGTTAATTCTTGTCTTTAAGCAGAAAGTGACTTATTGTTTTGTTATTTGCTTCATAATATAATATCAGTATATAATATGTGTGCTATGAATTTAACAACTGACGCCCAAGTTGATAATCTCTTAAGAATCAAACTGAAAAATATTGACAAAGATATGTTAAAACATATGGAAAATGATCTGGAAATGTATGAAAAAGTTTCATTGACATTCCTACTTGCTGAAGATATGGCTGAGGCATATACAACTGCTTGCAAGATTTGTAATGATATAAATTCTGGCAAATATTATTTGTGTGAATTTATAGAAACATTGTCTAAGGGGTGGTCAATTAAACTGTTAGAAGCCCTATGCATCATTAAAACAAAACATATTATTGAAAGACTTGGATATTCCTATGCTGAATTGGAAAAGTATTTTTCACCAGATATAGAATATTATACTCATCGTATAAATAAGTTGATAAAACTTTTATTTATTCTATGCGAATATCTTAATGAGAAACAAACAGAATTGTTACTCAGATATATGAAAGAAGATGGTATTCATATGACAGATGAATTAAAAGACATGCAATTGCTTGAGGTCCATATATTATATTGGGCTAAAAGTGGATATATTTCCATATCCTCAGGTATTTTAGAGCTTTTTGTTTTTACATTTAAATGACAATGGCAATTAGCATGTATAATACATAATCAAATTGAAAAATGATTTAAAATTGCTTTTAAACGTAACTATTCAAATGACTTTTGCAGATGGTACAGGTAATGTACAAAACTTGAAAAAACATTTAAAGAGACTTCCAACAATGAATCTTTCACTGTATGAAGAAATAGATAAATTGAATATATCAGATACAGGTGAAGCATCATGTTATGATAATGCTTTATGTAAGGTATTTGATCTGTCTGAGAATAAGGTGAAAAAGACTGCTGATACAAATATTATTCAAACAACTGAAACAACTGCTGTTAACATAATTAAGAAAGGAATATGTGTGATAATTAATGAGATTCATTTTCCAAATACACAGGTACAGTTTTTATCGAGCAATGTATTGCAACTTGATTAATGTCAATTTTATATTTGTGGTATCATAATATAATTTGTTACTACCATAATTCATTCACAGTACGAAACTCGTTTAAGTTCTATCCATGATGAGAAGAGATTAAAAGAAACCTTTATGCTTTTTGGCTTCCAAGTTCTGGTGTTTAACGATTTATCAGAAAAGACAATTATTCAAAGACTACAAAACATTACGAATAATATAACTGATGAGTCTTGTGTCATTGTGTGCATATTAAGCCATGGGGTAGAAGGTGATCATATACAATTTTTAATTCTACGCAGTAGAATATTGTCAAATCACTCTGACATTATGTATCTGCGTTATCTTATTTTTTACACGATTTATAATTATTATATATGTTGAAATATGATTTGTTGCAGGAGCCATAGTTACAACAAATGGTAAAATATTAACATTAAAGGAATTAGAAATGACACTGTGTTGTGAAAAATTAAAATATATTAAAAAAATTTTGATCGTTCAAGCATGCCAGGGAAAAACAATAGGTAAAATAAAAGAAGAGTTTTATTCTGTAGTGTATTAGCAAGTATAATAATTACAATATGTGACATTTACAAATAAAAATACATGTATTTTATATGTAGGCCGTGTAAAGGATACTTTAACGACGGATGGCCCTGAAAATGTAGTGGTTTATGGTGAATTTTTTCTATTCACCTCTACTATGCCCGGATTTGTTTCCGTAAGAGACAAACAGAAAGGTCAGTTATATTGAAATTTATCCTTATATGAGTTTAGATTTATTCTAAGCATACATTACATGCATCTTGTACATTGGAAATTCAGTAGGCTTATGCATAATGAATGGCACTTTTCTTATCTGGAAATTAGTTCTTCACTTACTTTAATTAATATATAACTTTTTTAAACAGGATCCTGGTTTATTCAGGTATTATGTGATACATTAATTGAGGGTGCAGAAAGCAATGAGACTTTCTGTAATTGCGCAATGAAAACCACAAACAAGTTGAGCGAAATGCGTGGCATAGTCAACGGCGTGGAGACAACGCAAATACCGCAGAATACATCACGTTTATATTCGGATTTTGCATTTTCTATATCTGGTAGTAAACCAGTATTGTAAATAAGTACTGAAAATGTGCTATTTTTAAACTAATTATAATCAAGCCTGTTTCATTTCAAAATCCTTTTTATTAAACTTCAAAGAAAGATATATTTTTTCAATAATTAATTTTGTTATTGATTATCGCAAATATCTCGCAGAAGGGTTGTCTGAATGCATAGCAGTTTCATCCCTTACAGCACAAAACATTCAAATACGTTTTAGAAACATTGCTGAAACGTAACAAGCAAATTTATATGTTTCAGCAATGTTTCTAACACGTATTTAATTCTTGATGAGTGTACTGGGCATCAAGTACCCAACCCGAATTTCGTGCGGTATGAGGTTCAGGTAAAACCAGGTGCTAAAATAAATTCTCTCATGCCTGACTTGTGCTGAACTGTCAAAGTTTCATACTCAATTTTTGCATGCGCGTAAGACACGTTCTGTCTAAGTTTAGTCCTAACTCCAAGTGTAAATAAGACTCATGATACAGTGTACGACAGTTGCGGTTTCATTCTTGAGACTGTCCACTTTACGTAATTGTAAGCTGATTGAAATTTACATTATAATTCGTTTTCAGTATTCCCAAACTTCCAATGATGAGAAACTGTCATTCTTTCAACAATTTTCCAATTATCGTAAAACAATATTGGATATCACCTGGATAGAAGTATGGAAAGAAGTCAAACTGAGGATAATATCCAATAAAAATGAAATTCCAAACTCTTCAGTGCAGAAATCTTATTTGTTAATTCAATCCGAAATGAATATAAAATTTTCTAGCTCAATAAATTCGAATGAATTAATTTGTTCTTACCAACATGTTCATTGCGTTATAAATGTGAGACGAATTTAATGAAATTTACTTTTAAGCAACCGTTGAAGATAACCAAAAAGCGCGCACATTGTTGCAAGTTTAAAAAAAGCTACTGTGCACTTAGTGCGCAATGTACCCGTCTGTCCGCGCGCGAAAATAAATGTATCCGTCAGAAGTTAAATGTTTTATGCTGTATGGGATGTGTAGCTGATGGTCTCCCTTTGCCAGGATCATCTTGACAATAAAGACAATATTATTAATATATTTATGTGTATATCTTTTGTGCCGGTCTAAAATTAGATTTACGGACATTGATTATTGAAGTCAACGTAATTGCTAAAAAATTATATGTGTAATTTCGATAACTTTAACGCATAAATTCTACACTGGCTGCAAATTCGCAATTTGTATCAGTGTGGAGTATAAGGGTTAAACATAAAATTTGAAATCCGTCAAGGTGACGGGTTCCGTAAATTTAGTGAATAAATAAACTAAATCACATATCTATGTTTTATACCAGTGTCGTTTATGATACTATATCTTCCTGAAAATATAAGATTATAACGTGAAATTATCTTTTTTTCTGTTTCTATTGACACCCGCAACAACTCGAATCACAAAGAAATATATAAATTCAAAAACAGACATAAAACTAAATCCTGCAAAAAGACCTAGCAGTCCTCCAAACGAAGCTGAAATTTATAAGATTCATATTACCCCGTTAATTCTTAAATAAAATTTGTCGTAAAAAACTCACCAAAGAGATTATGCCAATTGTGATACGCGTCACGGCGATAACGGATCGATACCAAATCACCAAAGAATATATGTATTACACTTAGATTCGAAGATGTTGAGTTTGTGCTGTAAAAAATATATGGTTTTATTTATGCCAGGATGAAGATTTTTCTGTTAAATACATCTTATAAATACTTACAAAAAGGCACTGTTAGGAGAAAAGTTACTTCGGTCGATAACACCCTGTGAGCTTTCCGTTGGATAAACATAATACTCACAATCAGGCATACAGCTACAAGGAGTTGTATCTTCATCTGGTATAAACGTAGGATCTAATACATTTATGCCAGGCCACAAAGTTTGATACAAATCTGTAATAAAACATAATGAATACGTTATATCCATTTTTAAAGATTTTAACCATATTTTGCAAAATACGATTAATATCTTATTTAATCACAAAATAATGCTTACACTTGTTCCCTTTTAAACATTTGACATCCTTCAAATCACATACCTTCGTAACTGGAACAAGAGATTGTAGTCATAATAAAATCATGTGTTAAGCTACGCATAGTTTAATTATTTACATCATTACCGACCATTCTGCTTGTAATAGTATGGAATGCAGCCGCACTTTTCTCGAATTATCGTGGCGCGACATTCTATCAGACAATTTATATAAGATGGTTTAAGTGCACTGAGATTTCGGTATGGCAGTACGCCTTCTTCTCTTTCACGTTCATTCGGAAGGAGACAATTTCTTGCGGATATGGAAAACTCTTTCACTCCCTCAGTCGAGTACGTCTCTTGTGGAGCGATGTTCAAGAAAGTTTGAAGACCGACGCCCACAAATTTACTTTCAGCATTGTAATCTGGATAGTCTAAGGGATGGTGTATCATAACCTAATAAAATGAGAATAAAAAAGTAAATAGAACTAAACTATCGATCAGTTATAATGAAATTACTTTTACACCATAAGAGCTTATGATAGCTGCAAAATAGTCCTCGGGTTCAGGATTTACCATAATTGTCAATCCTGTCTGATAGCCACAACCGGTTACTCGGTCAGATCTAAAACTTTAATAATAAATTTCGATATGATATAACGTCATGAATATTTACATTTAAGTTTATGATACCCCGCTCATCAAATTGACGTACATCTTATTCCGAGGCTTTGTAGAATCTATAGATTTTTGGTTAACATAATTGAAGCTGCAACAAAATCCATCGCGAGAACGAGCTGGCTGGAACATCGTATCACAATCTTTGAATTCGCTGTTCCAAGCGCATTTTGATAACAAACGATCACATCTTGGCGTAACCTTTACAAATTTGTTATGTATTATTTCTCGATAATTTCACCTATAATTATTATTACAACATTAAAAAATTTTTATTATCATACCTTAGACAGTACTTCGATAATACTGAAGTTATTCATATCAAAATAATCTTGTAATCGCGATAAATTTTTCGTGACGTCATAACCAAAAACGCCTGGATCTAATAACTCGTTTAAGAGCCTCATGTCGTTGACATCGATATCTATCGTATTGTTGTCCAGTGCGTTTCTTTAATCGAAATCAGGGTTATGCGTTAGAATGCTGACGCGAATAAAAGTTCACTTCGTTCGGCTTACTTACAGTGTTTCGATAAACCTCGTAGCTAGCGAACGCGACACGCGATTAATGTTACATACAGTCACAGCGGGAAATGGATAATTCCAAATTCCATAGTGAGTGGATTCGAGGACAGTGAGAGTCGAATGTTCTGAATAATAATCCCAAGTCATTTTCATCAGTATCAACGCACATATTAGGAGTGCCAGTACCACAATGCCCCATAAAATTCTAAAACAAATTTTACCACTTTATCATACTTCACAAAAAAATTAAAAATCAAGATATATTTAAATAGTATCTTTAATTTAAAAAGGTAACACAAAGTATATGAACCTTTCGATTTTTGATCTATGATCCTGAGCTATGTATTTGTATCCATGAATTCCAGTAGCCAGACAAAATTCTTTCGCTTGATTTTTCCAAATTTTCATCCAATTCTTCTTCTGGTACTTAACCGTATGCCCACCGTATCGTGTACGTTTAGATTTGTACATACTCTGTTACCGATCAACTATATACTTCAGTTATTATATATTATACACTTATGATCCTAAGAGACAATCAATTGTCCCTTAACGCCTTAACACAGTGCGTAGCAGCCTGGAATACAGTCGTAGAGTCACTAGAGCTGTAACTGGTTGACGTACGCAATTTGAACGGATGTCGTGCCAGTAAATATGAAATATCATTAAATATTCAACCGACCTTCCCGTCAGTAGCAATATTACACATTAATAAACTAGAAACATGCAAGCAACATAAATAGATTAAAAACTATAATCTCTTCCTCTCTCTCTCTCTCTCTCTCTCTTTCTCATTGTCCATTAACATCGGTAATTCTCTATGTAACGAATAAGTATAATATTAAGTAATAAAATATAGGTCCTCGTTAAATTACTTCTCCAAAATTCAACTTTGATATTATTGATTCAGTCGATCAAATGTAAATGTATCTTTTAAAAAGTCCTTTTCATTGCATTATGAAAATAAAAGTTGTCATGAATTAGCTGGATGCTGGATATTATAGCAGCCCTTTATCGAGACGAGCGATAGTCAGGGTAATGACGTGTGCTCGAGCACACGGCTCGCGGTGTTTAGCACTTTATCTATCTCCTCGAAGTTATTAATGACACTTGCTGAGTCAGTACCGCGAGGAGCGGCATCTTCAAAGTTTAATATCCGAACAACCGAGTCACTCGGCCGACCAAGTTGAGCTCGAGTATATACTCGTCGCATATCCTGTTCCAATATTCGCGCCCTATTGGATCGAGTGTCATCTAGTGAGAAACAATCGAGAGGCTCCTATACCGTATAATACTTTAATTTTAAATTCGTCACACGTAACGTTATGAATTTACGGGATATCTATAATGTAGTAGATAATTAAAAAAATTTGCATTCCTAACATTTTTAATAAAAAATTCTTATTAAACAAACACCTTGAACGAATACTTGATAAGTCATTTTTGGAATTATCACAGACTTTTTTAAATTCTATCCCATAATTATTTTCAGAGGGTACGTCAGGCTTTACTCTGTTCAATAAGCTCTGGGGTGTGTCCCTTTTTTAAATGGCGTATAATTTTTACTACTAGTTTGAAATACTTCGTGGCGCTGCTGGTCACTGCGCTCCGTTCGCCTCTTTAAAACTCTCGTCCCCTTTCTGTGTAACGAAAGTTGCGTGCGCAAAGAGAATATGGGGGGTGACAGGGAACAACCCTCGTATTACCCTCACATTATACCGGCAGTGTGTGAAACTGAAAAAGTACGTAATTCATTGCCTAATGTAAATATTTAAAAAATAGGTTATCCGTGTAGATCGAAGTTATTACCCAGAAATACGAGTTGATCAGATTTTTTTCATTCTTAAAGATAGTAACTTTGCTGTTGTCGCTGATAGCATTTTTGGAATCGCGCGAGAAAGAAAAATTTATTGCTATTACCCTCTCGATTCAGAGGGGTGGATAGGTAAGTCTTCGAGTCGTTTGAAGAGATTTGAATAAATTATTCTGCATCGTATTGGTACCGAGGGCTGCACGTCTCTGGTATAATAGGATAATTTTAATTATGAGGTAATTCACCCCCGTCTCGCACCAGCCAGCGTCACGGGGAGAATTACGTGGAAGGGAAAGGGAAGCTGGTAGATGGGGTAACAATGTATTATACGTTCCCTCTGTCAACCCCTCATGGAAACCGCAAACCCCAAACCCCTTCCATTTAGCCCCAACAATTTGTTAACTGCTATCGAATTGACTCCTACTACTTGGTGTCCATTCAGAGTACACCCTCGTTAGTAAAATCGCGTCCGTGTTATCCTGTCAACTTTGATTAACTCCGATTGGTGAATTTCACTGACGATCCAGGACTTTCCATTGGAGTTCCATCAGTGAGAAAATCCAGTCAGAAGTGGGGGTGGGATTACTCGTTAAAACAATTAAGTACGTGCCAAGGGTTGTGCTGGGATCCCATTCCCATTCTCATCCTATGGATCGTTTCATCGACCCTCCTCTTCTGTAGCCATAAAGTATAAAGTAAGAAATCCTTCATATCGTAAGGCGATATCCCTGCTGGCAATATACTCTCGCCCTTGCAGGAAGAGGGTGGCTCATCGGCGAATTGTTTAAAACTACCCGCTCGTGCCGTATGGATATACCAGGCTGGAGGGATGAGAAGAAGAGGTTATAGATATGAAGTTTCCGGGGATTTGTACCCATCTATATCGTATCTGTATTATGGGGTGAGGTCAGGATAGGGGTTGCATTTCGCGGCACATTGACTCTACGGACTTTAAAATACCTCTCTCCCTAAGAAAAAGACATCGAATCCTGACCCTATGTACTATATACATACGTAAAACGACCAACATCCCTTGCCGGTTAAATTGACACGGGGGTTTGTTTCGTCACCCTTAGCTATAGATTCTACTCTATAACCATACAATAATTGGGACGGGCCATGCGTGACTTCCGTCTGCACGCAATTATACTGGGATTTTAAATTTACGAGTGAAACGACATAATGATATTATCAATATACTTGAAAGTCAATTTTGAAATCCGTATGGATTCCGTATACTGTATAAATGGAGTAACGGTACAAATCCTCGAGAAATTTGATTTTTTTTTCAGATAGCAAAATAATCCTATCAGAATTTATCTATATATATTCACGTATGAGTATCTATTCTCTTATGTATACCAGAGCTTCTCAATAGGAAGGATGAAGTGTATATAAGAATAGTATATAAGGCCACATATACTATAGGGGCTTGCACGTGGGGAGCTTTTATGGGGGCTCCGAGTATATTTCCTGATTGAGCGAACTAATCCACGCAAAGGAGGTTTTATCGTCGGAGTATACCTAATCTCCGGTCGTATGTACAAATGGAATAAGAAGTGGACTCGTTCCTTGAAATTCCTAGAATATGCATTTGAGTTTAGACTTTTTGTTTATCCAATAAATATAATACAAAGAAGTAGCATTCGACGAGTGAAGATGTTCTCTCGTTTACGTTGCGAGGACCCTGAAGATTCCGAGTTTCGAGCCTTAGATCGTACTGTATTTAAGGAATTCATACGGTAAACATAGGACGTCCATAGCTTAGCGGCAATATTTGCTGGTTCCAATTGGTTTCGCTTCCACGTACGGCAGCGAAAAGTAGACGCATTCGTCCCCTAGGATCTTATAGGTTTCTCTATAGGTCCTGGGAATTCGAGACACGGCCTGGGCGGGCCTCAGGCTCGATCTTTTAATCGTAACTTGCGGCGGGTAACCGGCAACGTACGGGAAATCTATTTTTATTGTCCCTGCGATAGTACAGTTGTGCGTTCGTATTTATTGTGCAGGGGAAAACTTTGGTATGGGAGTGGTTCGCGTTACTCGTCCCGACCGACTCTTTTTCTGCACTTTCTCGATTCCTCTCCTACCAGACTATACCTTTTCTCGTCGTTCGAATATATTCCCTCGTTATATCATATTCCGAAAATAAATGACGAATGACGCGAAAATTAAAGAAAAATAGAAAATATAACATGCGGATAAAAAATTTTCAAGATTCCAAGTATCCTTACCAAATTTTATACGACAAATAAGTTTTCTCGTATTTTACGCGAACTCAGTGCTACGTTGTACCGGAATACAAAAGGCGAGAGGGAACATTGGAGGTACGGTGAACGTATGGTCAAGCGCGACTTGTTAATGTGTGGACTTTTCGTGGGCTCCGTGGTCCCAGGACAGACAATGGCGGCCGCTGCGAAGAATGAATATTCAATAGTAAACACCACTAACGCTTGTAAAGGGGGCTGGGGAGAACGGGAGCAAGAGGTAGCGGTAGATAGGGATTCGCAAAAGGGAGGACGGTCTGCTAAGAGTGTGAGAGGGATGGATATATAGAGTGAGTGACAGAGATAGCAGAAAGGGGAGAATATGCCATAGGGCGTTGGACGAGTCCATGACTTGTACAGATATCAACGTACACGTTATATAGTCTCTGGACAACGGCTGGTGTTCAGCTGAGAGGGATCTTGTTTACGATATTACATCTATAATACCGGTCAAGTGTCCACCGTCGACCCTACTGTAATCTCCTGTAAACCAGCAGTACGTTCCTGACCAGATACAGCACGTTGACTCCCCTCCAATTATAATAATATGCCCAGGACCTTACTTATGGACATCGTGACCCAAAATTTAGCTTTTGTACGTTAAATTATCAAAATTTATTTTTTTTATATTCCACAATTTTAGAGAAACGATCGAACTTTGTTTTACTTTGAATGATGAAAATTTTTCAAAAATATTCATCCTTATCCGCTCTTTCTGTTATCTAGTTAGCCGTAATGTAGTTAGTATATCTAGACTGTTGGATGGTCAGAGGACAAACATCCCTCTAGCTACGAAGGAGAGTTCGATGTTTTGATTCTGGTTGTTATAGGGAAGACATATATCACCGATCCACCCCATTGCTATAGATGGCAGTAGTTAGGGTCGTGGTGCAAGGAGGGCTGGTTGGACACGAGGGATTTATTACTTGACCCGATATATATGATTATTTAAATCTTTTGCTGGACCCAAAGCATCATTCGGTATTATCGTTTCTGCTAGTAACATTCTAGCTCCCTAGTTCTAGTTTTATATACTGTTATTCATTCTTGCGGGACAATGTATGTGAATACTGTTACAGATGTAATGTACAAATGTAATTTGAAAAGTTCTTTGTTCATTCGAAGAAACGAAACCTCTGACTTCTTTGAAAATCTACGTTTCGAATGCTTCAGACCGAAGGTGGATTCTTGACTTTCTTTTACAGAAGGTTCTAAGAATTGGTTCTGTCCATGGAATACAAATAGTACCTTCTTCGTCGGCATTGCCTCCTGCAGTTGTAACTACGTCAGTGTATTCCTCGCTTACACACGTCTCGATCGTATAGTCCAGTTTATTGAGATTGACACTCTTTTCACAGCCAGGTTAGACGCACGATACTGCCTTCTTGTTACTTTCTGTCTGGCATCAATCCACTTTATAGTCTCAACCCGTGGGAAGATCAGTTCTCCGAGTTTGCATAGGGATAGATGCACGTATGTAAGAATATAGATCAAACGCTTGACCAGGAAGCGATTTACGTGAGATGGTGAAGCGGGTTTCCGGTAGCACTAAATAATGTAAAGTGGGATATATGTTTGAGATGCAAAAGATAAAATTTTCAGTCTTATTTTAAGCTATACAAAAATTTTACGTGTAACTGTAACGTGTAATTTTACGTGTAACCCTAACTAGTTGCACTGTTGAATATATTGGAATTTCTTTTACAGAGAAAAGATCTTGAGTCTGCGTGAACGTCTTGTACGAAATATCTATACTATCTGCTCACCCAAGAATTGTCTAAACGTGCGGCTGGAATCGGAGGCAGAAATATTCGAAGCACATGGCGCATTTCACGCCTAATTTCTTGCGAATTCGGTGCTGAATATTCTTCGATTTCTGTCCCATGCGGGCCACGTGCCATTTGTCTCATGGGCGGTAGAGTCTTATTGAACTCTGTTGGGTAGGTTCTTTGTGTCGGGTGCAATACGTGACACGTATCTGTATAAAAATCTGAAATTAAATCACGCATAATTTAATGGAGGTTGAATACACTGTTTTACCCATAGCAACTATAGCATTTAATATAAATAATCGAATCAGTACTTTGAACCATGTATTATTTTTTTTTTTTAATATTAAAATTGACTACTTATACCGTAAAAAAATTTGAACGGTACGATAACGGTTATCAAAAATCAAATATTAAAAAGGTCATTTTCTATCAGTTCCTGTAAGAAATAATAAAGGACCACTGTTCGATATTTTCACATTCGTCCTGCATCCAAGGGAGTAAATCCTGTTCGTTCTCTCTATATATTTCCTTGCGGATACCGAGCAGGCAGAAATTCATTAACGGTATCAGATATTTCTGGTGGATGCTTCGCGCTGTGATAAATCACTACGAAGCAGACCGTTTTACCACTGGTTAGGTAGTCATATCGACCCAAAATATTTATTTCAAAAATACCATATAAATCGATATCACAACTATATCTTAACGTGCAATCAAATTGAAGAAAATTTGAAAAGGAAATTCTAAACATCCAAGGATGATCCAAGCTCAAATCATACGCAGTCTCTGAAATATATCTCGTTAGAAAACTGAATCAGTATCCATACCGTTCCATAGAGAGTGATTTATGTAGTAAAGTGATTCTGCTCTAAGGAGGATCACAGCATCCTGAATCCGTTCAATTTTAGAGGCATTCGTGATCGGCGAAGCGTGTCCGCGTCTTGGTGCGTTTGAAATTGAAATTAATCTTCGTGCCGCTTCGATTGGAAATGTTTTCTTCGTTTGATGATGACCGCCGAAACTCCTTCGAGTGGACCAGCAGCATCCTCCTTGTAACGGGATTATCGTATCTCTGCAGACGGGCTCCTTCCTTCAGGATATATGCGAATTCAATATTTTCTTCAAACGTATCCTCTTTTTTTTATAATCAAGCATTGCCCACGCGACCGATCTATTTATATACGTTACATGCTCCATATAAATTCTATACCTTTAGTTAGGTACTATATAGAATTATTCGTACATTACCGAATTCAAATTAATTTCACGAGCTGCCCGTAAATCATACTGCGCTACGCTCTGTAACGGGTGTACCCTAAATCACGAGAACGTAATTGCGGCATCGCACCAGTGAATCTATATACGTTCATGCACATGTACATATACGCGTATACGTACGTTCATTGTGATTGCGTAACGGATGATGGTATCGAGCGGGACTGCTTTGTTAGATTGGAAAACGAAAAAGGGCTTTAACGTTGGGTGGATAGACTTTTTCAAATTTTCATTGGCTCCTCATTCAAAAGGACATGGACATAAAGTAAGCGGGGCAGACCTGTCATTAAGTCGAAAAAATATCCTCACTTTGGTGGAAAAAGAAAAAAAAAAATTCACATATCGGCGTAGTGTGTAACGAGCATGTGAAAATGAAAGAAAAAAATAACACGTGGTACCACATGAAAGACACGTTGGACCAGGGTTGATTGATACATTGGTTGAACTTTAAAGGAAGGATAGGAGGAAACGGCGAGAAATAGAAGTGTAAAGGGCACCCTTGAAACAAGGCCAATTCATATCGCAACCCCTGTAGCTTGGGATCACGTATGCCACTCGCCCTCAGGCACAATCCTACCAAGAATTCTTGCATAGTATTTGAAAATATGAAGTTCGACTCGTTACCGTAAAAAGGAAAACGTAACTACGTGATCTGAGTCACTACCCCTAATACAATACTGGATATCGTCTGCCCCCTATAAACTGGTATGAACAACAGTATCGTAGATCTACCCCTAATTAAAATATTGCCCTACACCGTAGCGCATTTACTTATAAAATCATTTGATATTAAAAATCAAGAATTATTTGACAGTTATAATCTAGCTCTTATCAGTGCCTGAATATGCATGGCCCCTGAGTACCGGCAGCAATCCGTGCAGCTGAACGTAACGGGTGAGCGACTCGTCACATGGTCAGGATTGCAGTATAGACTCAATGACGACTGAACAAGGGTTGCTTGGAAGGGTAGTAGATTTCGGAGGGGTAAGGGTGGTCGCTACAGGGAAAGATAGATGCCGTTCAGGAGGGTCACCAGGAGATGGCGGGAAAGGCAAAGAGTGTCTGAGAGAAATGGATGCTGGACAGGGGTTGAGAGAAAAAGGGAGAGAGAGAGAGAGAGAGAGAGAGAGCGGGTAGAAAGCTAAGGGAGAGAGAGTGTGGCTAGTGATTGGATTACAGTCAGGGAGTCCCCGTGGACTCGCCAAATGACCGGGACAAATTGCCCCTCGCCTTCGGGAATACTTATATATCTAGAGACGATCGAGCTTCACGTGTTCTTCGGGTCCCGTAGGTGTACATGCAGGAATATGTACAGGAATGTATACCTGTGTATATATTACGTATATAATACAGCCAACCTCATTCACCAGCACTACCGCCACCCCCGGCCAAGGTGGACACTCAACAGACTTACCCTTGACTGTCGTTTTACTCCCTGCAACATAATAACCCATCGTTTACTTATTGTTTATGGTTCCCCGGGAACATAACTCCGGGGGATGATCTACCAAAGTACTCGACCCTCTCGAGGAATTCGAATACGATTTTTTTTTCCTCTCGGTAAAATCCTCTAGATTCTCTTTTGGCTGCAACTCCGTGCCATCCAGTACTGCTTTTTTGGGGGGGTCGCTTTCCTGCACCCCGTGCATTTAGGGCGCCGACTCTATCGAATGACTCTCTCCGGGGTTCTGGAAGAATACCAGCATCTGGATCAGTACCTAAGCTTGCAGCCAATTGGCCTGCGTATATTTTATATACCTCCCAGGATGCATGCAAAAAAACTACCCCTCATTGGACGGCAGTGATTGGACTTGTCACATAAGTAACCAGTGACTCACAGTATCCTGAGTAACGATATTTTTAGTACGTTTGTTGTTGGATAATTCTTTAAATAAATATACCGCTACGAACATGCGATGCTTTTTTTTTATTTATTATCACGTTCCGCTCAGTGCCAAAGAATATATACGTATACATACAGATACCTTTAAGGGACGTTAAGGTACCAGCAGCTATTAGTTTGGCCATTAGAACGAAGCCAAAGCGAAGATGTATTATTACCCAGTGGAATCCGGCCTGTTATCTCTGCGCTCAATTAGATCCGTAAAGAATCGCACATGGCCCATTTCGTCCTCCTTTGCTTCTTTCATCCGATTCCACTGTCCCTTCAACAGTCTCGTTCATTTTCTCTTTTTCGATAAACGCTTTCTGACTATCTTCACCCCTGTAAGACAGTATTCTCTTTGTTTACAGATGTGGAGATATATGTACATAACGATAAGGAAACACTGTACAGACATATAAATACCATAAAATGCAATAATTCTAATGAATCAATCTTAAATGCCTATAGAGGCAAGAGAAGAGAAGAGAAAAAAAGAAGAAAACCTTTCTAGAGTTTCTTACAAGCAGCCATTTTATTGAACTGACCGAACTATATGGGCGTAGTAGCGACTGTATAAGAAGCGGAACTTTGGATATAACATCCCAGTGTAAATGGGACAATAAGGCTAGGGACAGCCGGGCTCCTGATGTAACCCTCAGCTGTCTCACCCCTTCAGTACTACCCTTAACAGACATACTCGCGTAGGTTTACTAGAATCAGGATATGGGATAGTCTTGATCACGTCGACGGAGATTCTCTGTTGTTCCACGTTTGCAGAACAGATGTCAAGCAGATGTCTTGGAGTTGGCCCAGCACTATTGTATAATTATATTGAATAATTATATGTAATAAAATGGTAATGAAACGAGGATGGAATTGTAATGAAAAAAAAAAAAAATAGAAACGCTCAGATTTATTTTGAACATAAAACGTCACAAATCACCGTTAACCAATCAATAGGGCAGAAGCAAACTCGAACAATTAAGTCGCTACGTTGTTTCTTCTCTCTCTCTCTCTCTCTCTCTCTCTCTCTTCCTTTGTCTATCTCAGTTTCTTCCCCTTGGGTAAATTTAGTGCTGTTTAACCCCCGTGAAAGTTCTTCGATAAATAAGCTATACAACCGGTCACATCCGAGTGTAGAAGGACGGGATCCCTAAGTCGCTACGTTGTTTCTTCGCTCAGATTTATTTTGAACATAAAACGTCACAAATCACCGTTAACCAATCAATAGGGCAGAAGCAAACTCGAACAATTAAGTCGCTACGTTGTTTCTTCTCTCTCTCTCTCTCTCTCTCTCTCTCTCTTCCTTTGTCTATCTCAGTTTCTTCCCCTTGGGTAAATTTAGTGCTGTTTAACCCCCGTGAAAGTTCTTCGATAAATAAGCTATACAACCGGTCACATCCGAGTGTAGAAGGACGGGATCCCGATGAGAGGGATGGTCTGTTGTCCCAACAGAGGCGATCTGATTGCCCGTTAGTGGAGCCAAGTTAGCGCCAGTTCCGAGTTCACGGCTTCTTCTTACGAGGGTAGGACCACTGTGGCTGAAGTGCTAGTCTGTATAGCGCCCAGCTAAGCTAACGGGGGTGAAGTGCAAACTTCTGATTAGTGGATTCGTTCTGCAACAATAGACAATCGGCATCTAATTTCGTGACTGTCTCTATTCATTTAACTTCCATATCCAGTCTCGATGTTCTTCATATACTTTCTAATATAGATGTATGAAGAGTAGTCAATATAAAAATATTTTGGTAACAATGGCAGATTATTGGAATTATTATTTATAGTTCATAGAGTCTTTTCTAACAATTGGATAGCAATTCGAGAATTTCTAGACTTTGTCATTTATCTTGCAATGATTCAGGGTTGTTCGAGGGTAAGGTTCCCTTGGGTGCATTACTCAATTGTGCTTTTAATGATCCTCTGAAAGAATCTAATCCCAAGACACTATTGGACCCTGTTGGAAATCAAACATTTTGGAAAACACTAATGACCGTAAAAGGTTTCACAAAGGACGTAGCGGATTGAATTTTATGAAAAAGAAAAAAAAAATTTACCGAGCATTCCAAAGTCTGTGAAAGCCAAGAAAATTCGTCCATGATGCAAAGAGCGTAATGCACTCTCGCCGATGGCCAAAGTCTTCGATTCCCGTTTGAAATATGTTCCTGGCAGTAAATCCTCCAGTAACCGGTACCCATCCTAGCCATATAGGGCTGTCCCGCGAGAAACGTATCACGTATATGGGGATGACACGAGAATCCAGAGGGGTAGAGAGACCCCGTGTAAGGCCTCAGCCTTAAAGTTGTGCGATAGCCTGGGGCGGGTTTAATATGGCGGAAGTCGAATTCGCCTTTTAGATCTACTAACTCATAACTACGACACTTTCGTTATAAGAAAGTAGGCTTGTAGGATAAGAAGGATATAAAGCTCGAGAAAAAGCTCGTATATCTCATTTACCATATTTATTTTCTCATGCAAAGAAACTCGCTATCCTTCAGCAACCCTGAAATCAAAAAGGCGAATAATATCAAAGTGCAGGAGGATCCAATAAATAAAATTAATAATTTTCATATTATTGGTCCTTTAATTTCTTTTTTTAAATCTTCCGCACATGACTCATGTCAGTTACCTGTACAATTGTGAAACTCAATCTATACGCAAGGATTCCAGGTCAAATTCGATGTCACCCTGCAGCACCCTTAAACTCCGAATGGCGGCGGCTGTTCGGACAAAAGAGCAATACGCTTGAACGGGCCGTGATAGTGTATTGTCACTTCTCGGGCACGGCGTGTATTGTCCTCGCCATGGAGGTCCACTTGATCACGATCCACCGGTACTCTAGCATCGCTCGACTACCTGATAAGATGTCGATTGAAATGCATGCACTTCCCTCGAGAATATCTATCGTCACCACCAATCGGTCTCTGGTATTGTTTCCTTCCAGAATCCTAGATCAGATTATCATTCTACCAAGACCAGTGATTCTTGGGTACTATTGTGAGAAAGAATATTTACATATCGTTAGTACTCAACTGTGCAGATAGGAATTTTGAGAAGATGCCAAAAGTAGAAACAGCTTAGCCAAAAAAAAAAGAAAAGAAAAAATCATAATTCATAGCAATTACATACCTGTCCGAAATCAAATTTTTACTTAACACGGCCACGCGATTTTGTTCTCCATTTAGAGAGCATTAAGTCAGAAAGGCTCAGGCATCCCACGCGATGTACTCCCGGGTTAATAAAAATCAAAATACTTACTTTCACAAGACTAAATCTGATTTAACGATAACCTGGAGATTAAAAGAAAGAGTGATAGTAGATACGGGGTACAGGTTAGTTGGGGTAAAATGAGAAGGGTGGAAGGGATCGGGATTTCTTCCCATATCGTCTGTCCTTCGTTCTTGCCTTTCTTCGACATCCCCGAGGAGTAACTAACTGAACGAGAGTCGGGATAGAGGGTGTTAAGGTAATGCCCCATTAGTATGTGGCCCCCGTAGTAACGTGCTAACACGACCACAGAGTGGTAAGACTGTGGTCAGTCCCTAGGTCGTGGATTGGACTATCTGCTCTTATATACGGACACAGTGTTACCAACTACAGTGAACGAGACCTGTCAATAGCCTGCTTGTTACCGCGACAATGATCGGCTTAACCAACGGGAAATATCTACCCAACCACGTAGTAGCATACAGGATCCCTGAATTCGAGGAGAATTTCGAAATATTATGTCAACAGGATTTTCCTTCATCTTGCTGACATCCTCTGGGTGGATGCTTATAGTACTAGGAAGGAAGAAGTCCTTACAGAATTTATTGTGTCAATCATGAAAAGGATAATTCGATAACAACGTTATGAGTAAAGGTATGACAGATACTTTTAGGTTAGAAATAGTATTAAGACGTATTTTAGAACTCACTGCGGTTATGGTTGCGTCTCGCTGAGTTGCATGCAGGTAAACAGAGACACAACGACACTCGTAATACTGGCGGTGAATTTTAGTCTCATCCGAGATTAATTGTGATAGCGAATTTTAATAGCACATCCGTAGAATCGTAAGTCAATCTCTACCTGGAAAATTATCCTTGGATTCCTGGCAATCGCGATCCTTCTCTCGTCTTAAAGGATCGAGTTCCATATCGTCAAGTTACGTGAGACCCGTGCGTGACGAGAAGCGTGGTTGGTTATCGGACATCGCCATCAGCTATCGCGAACCAGCCAACCAGCTAACCTCTTACATTCTCGTACGTTTTCTTTCCGAGAAACGCGTACCCATTGGTTGACCCTATAGTTACCACATGAAACCGTACAATTACGATTACGATTACTGTTACGATTATGATTACGAGACCTCTGCGACCTGTGTCGTATCAAAATTGCTGAAGGAGCTTCGCCATTTTACGTATAGGAGCGTTACGATTTCAGGCGGGCTATTTGAATATGTAATATTCTTATTAAAATCAAAGTGAAGATATAGCAGCTTTATATTACCGCGCATATATGTATTTTGGTTAATCCATGACTGTCCGATGGTGCAGGAATATTTATTAAAAATATTATTGTAATGGCCCAGCTGCCACTAACGGTAAGTCTAACAGTGTACGTAAGTGCAAAGTGCATAAAGTAGAGGGAATTTGAAAAATTCAATTTCTTAAAATTTATTCAGCTTTGTTTTCTTCTCGATAATAAATTGAAATTATTGGCTTTGCATAGGAATAAATGTATAATGAGTTCGAGAAGCGGTGAATACCGTTACGGTTCGTGAATATCCTGCGAGTACCCATTCACTTATCTCCTTTGGGCAACAAGGATGCAAGTCACCCACCCCAAAGCGATAGGAAGACGTTGATGTGAATTAATGGCGGCTTAGTTATAGTTAGTACCCGTGCGCCAAGTGTTGTGTAGGGGTGGCTGCGCGGTATTAATTAACGCGACCCCAAAATCTCTTCTTAACCCCTGAACTCCTGACTGAACGGCACTGTATCACAGGGATGTTCCTTAGGTGAGAGGGGTTGGTACAGCATGATTCTGAAATGCCTGTCCTATAAATATTATCTCGTCGCAGTACGTCTTGAAATGCGAGAGTCTGCCGAGCAATGATAGACGATTTAATGTAAAGGAAAAGAGTTTTCACGCCAAAAGCCTAAGTTAGGTTATACACAGACGACACGACGGAAAATTGCTTGTGTATCGTAGGCAATGTCTACGCTTACGGAGAAAATATTGGCTATCGAGTGGGCGGCAACTGGCTTGTCAAAAAAAGGTCTAAAATAAAAAGGAGAAAGAGGAAAATTTATAATCCGTAAAAACAATTATAGTCCCCGCACTCGAACCCAAAGTCTCTCGTCCCTTTCCAGCAAAAACGGCCAATATCTTTCGTTTGATTTATATAGCGACGCCGCTGCCCGGGAACCGGCAGCTCGCCGAAGGGCTGAGATATTAAATAGAATATTAAAGATTTAGCAGGAGACAACACTGGCGCGACCAGTGACCGTCTGCGGAATAGGGCAGGATGGCTCGAACAGTAGGCAGTGACATATACATAAAGTATATATAATATACCTATGTACTCGTACGCGTAACGTAAAGACAAGAAATAGAAAAGCGCGTGTGATGGTGAACCCGGGGACTGGCAATTTCAATAAACTGACCGCCATAAATCGTATTAAGCATATATATCTCTATGGTGGGTGTAGAAGCATTAGAAGTGTACGTACACGGTTAAATTACGGCATGTTTGTGCGGCTACGACTTTGCCATTAAATTTTCTCGATTTTCATAACCAATGTAAAAATACAAAGGATTGTAACGTCTGAGAAAGTGTTCAAAAAATTATTATTCACAGAATTTTATCAAAATTCCACATTACATGACAAGTGCAAATTCGTTGCAAGTACTGCCCAATGCCTTTTACATACATACCTATGTAAACCTAGTGCAATGCAATTATGCAGATACCTTTTTTTTTACACCTTGCGCCCCGAAGCAAGTTCTCTCTACCATTCCACCCTGAAGTTCCCTTTGCGGTCGAGCAATAAAATTGGGCTGCGGGCAGTTCGGTCCACCCGGGACGAACGCCTTATTGCATGTAAAACATTTATGTCCTGTCGATATTGGCGGTTTCGCGTGATACGCGGACATCCTCGCCGTTGGCTGCAGTGTTCCCAGGAAGTCCTATGTTAGAACTGCATTCAAGGATCGATAGACACTTGGAAAAATTTTTCTCAAAGGAGAATATAAAGTCGGAGCATAAGAAATTTTCATATGTTATTCCTAGTACCCTGTTTAAATTTCCCGCCGAAACATTCTTAACCAACATAACCAATTAGACTGATGAAATATGCTGTCTTAACGCTATGTACCGTGAATCTGATAATAATAGACCATTGTTACACGAGTCAGTATCACGACTGGCAATCCTACTATCAGCTGTAACAACGCAACATATTAACGTGACGTTCAACAGTTGTGTCCGTTGATTCGCGACATTAATAGCGCGTCGAGCCATGACGCCTTGACGTGTGACAGGCGTATTAGCCTCGTTAAGGGTGGCCATGGTGTTTCTCGCTTCTTGCTTCGCCACCCTTATCGGCCTTCCCCTTACTATAGCTACCACGTACGAGCTCATAAAACATATCCATATATATATATATATAGTCATGCGTATTCACTAACACTACCCCCCAAACCAATAACCCTCTGCGACTCTCTTACCAGCAGTGCGCACAGGACTACACGGTTGAAAATTCGATTCACTTTAGAGTCACCCTGTGCGAGAACGCACCCGGGGGATCGTTTAAATGCCCTTTACTGCCTATTTTAAACAATTCTCGGTCAACCCCCGTGATAAATCAGCGCGAAAATTTATGGCCCTCGTATTAACCCATTTTTTTTCTACGCTTGACCCCCTCGAGGGTTGGAATAATTATCTTTGCGGTTCAGAATCCTACACGGTTTTGTGAAAGATTAAAATTACGTTAAGGGATGTTTTCTATTATTTTTTATAAAAAGGCAGTAAACACTAGTGCTCTTGTGGATTGTCAATTTTGTGTATAATTTCATGATAAAATTTTAATGGATATACGTATACAAATTTACGAACAACTATTACTATGAGGTTTGACAATATTTCAAGATATGCATGTCAAGTATGATCCAATTGAATGTGACCCTAGTCCAGGTAGCACTCTACTATCGGCATAATAGTCGCAGTAAGTAGCCCTAGGTAGGTTCTAATGCTATCCACAGTTGCGACCACGCAGTGGGGCTTCGATTCGTGCGCAGGGGGTAGCGGGCTGAAGGGTGGTAGAAAGCACCCTCATTGTGCATTGTGAGGCTTCCACTCTCGACTCAATCTGCACCTACTTAACCTTATTTACCCAGCTGCGAATTCCTAGATCCGCAGTATAAAAAGTAGAGGTGTATTCACCAACTAAGGGATGATCCAAAATGATCCACCGCTTGGAAATCAAAGAAACGCATCGGCACGTATCGCTGGCGGGTCGCACGAGATCAGTAAATTTTCCTTTACGGCCCAAATCTGTGACATCATCGACACCCATAAAATTTCGGGAACATCCTTCTTGTCTGAAACAACTTCCTCTTCGATACGGCATGCGAGGCATTTATTTTTTATCAAACCTTCCCTCCTTCTTTCTCACTCACATTACGTTCATTCTGATGCCTTCTGTGGGTCGTTACGAATTTGAGATATATCGGGTAAAAAAAATAACTCGACCAATTTCGCAAATCTCTTTTTTTTCTGCAAGCTCCATAAAATCGAAATCGTGTCGATTTTCACAATGCAAATGGCGATTCGCATTTTTTTGACATTAAAGGCTATCCTGTGACTTCCACTCACTTGTCCGCATATCCCCACTCTAGGTGAAATCCTGAACGGAGAATTTTCTAGCTAAACTAAGACGGTTACCGGGAACTCTAGGTATTTCGGAGAAAACAAAGTATCTCTTGGAATGGGCATTCGCGATCTATGGCGGTGAGCCCAAGACCCTTCTTTCTGTTGCGAGCTACTATCTGATGTCAGTGTCGCTATCTTTATGGAGGTCTACATATACGTTACTCATGTACAAGTCTATCCCACAGTCGAATTCCCATACGTGCACGCATGCCTACACAAGGCTATGGGATCATTTCGATATTGAATCCCATTGATATCTAGAATACATACCCAGGCCATTATTATTCCACCTAGAAAGAGGAAGGACTCTTCTTAGTACCACAACCTCGGCGTAAACGGCCATTTGATCTCACAGTTGAATCTTTCTGTTTTCATCTGAAACAATTGAAATTCCAATAAATTCCATAACCTCAAAGGTATCAACCGGTATCGCATAACCTAAAATAAACTTAGCATCATGGCAATACTATGACAATAAGAATCATTCGACTGTACAAGAATGATGTTGGTCTGTCGATTTTTCTTTTTCTCTTTTTCCTCTTCTCTTTAACCCAGCTTCGCTCCGCGTGCCCAGCAGCGGCCATCGTGCAATAATACTAAAAAGATAAAACCTTCGGGGTGGCCACCCTTAGACCAGACCACTACGGGGAAAGGCCATTGCTCGAAGGCTACATAGTAGCTATAAGCTGACGACGTTACGTAGATGGACCGTGGATACACGCACTCGCTCACGTATCCATACACGCATCTAACGTCAGTGTAGTCTGCGCTAATAATGGGCGGGAGGACCCACTGAGCCAGTTGACCGTGACTAGATAAAAAATACTGCCTGACAGCCAGGCCACCCTATATACTTACCCTACGGCATAGCCACCCTCTACTCACAGCTCGAGTAACAAACTATCGGCTATCCCCGATGGCGTTGTCATGCTAATCGTATACGAGACTATACCTAGCGCATAGCGTTTGACCATGCGTTGCCAACTTCTGGCTGGACCTCCGAACGCGACACATAAAGGGGAGTTCATAGGCCACGGGATTGGCAGTGACTTGGGTATCTACTTACCACTCGATCGGCTCCTGTCCGAGTCCGAAAGAAACTGCCATTTAGAAATCGGATTTTACGATCTTAGAACGTGCCCATTTTATGAGTCCAGGACATGCACTCACGATGAACCACATTGTTTCGAGCGATTACAAATTTTCGTGTATGCAGCTTCAGGGTATTCGGTGTGATTTTTTTTTCAAAAATTTTTACTCTCAATTCATTTTCATTTTATGACAATCTATAGGCAAGGATCCAAGGAACGTTAATCTGACCGGATGTGGGTTATCAATTGCAGAATCTGGTAAAAATTCTAAATTGCACAGGGTCTGACTTACGAAATCGACCCGATGACGTAGGATGGACGATGGGCAGTGTCTGTCGATATAATAAAATAAACTGTCAGCAGCAGATCGCATAAAAATGCTAAAGAGCTTCATGGCCCATATCATCCTTGCGCGTGGCGCACGTATGGTATTTGTCTTCGAGCTGCTATATTCTCCATACGAACCTAAAACATAATCGTATCGTGCAGAGCACTCCTGAAATATATACAGAACCCGTGACATGAGAAAGTTGCGTATGGAAAGTATAAAAGACTGTTGCTACTTTGCTTCTTAAAGCTTCTTACAATTTTTATAAAAATCAATTTCGATCTCAATGATTTTGTAATACCGAACAATGAAGGATAACCATGCATGTATGTAGACTGATAGACGCATCAGCGATAGATACTGATCTCTCTTCTGTCCTGTAAATCATTGCCGAGACATTAAACGATTATACTGCTGGAACAGCGGGTGAGTTCGCAATGCTACCACCCGTTAGACACTGATCAAAAATATTCTTAACTATTCTTTTTAGGAAAATTAAATATCACAAATGGCTGTATCGAACAAAATTTTGTGTTAAATAAAAAATTAGAAATTGTTAATATATAATATATTTAAAAATAATATAATCCTTATATAACTGATTAATCGTATCTTTAGTGTCGTCGCTAATGTCTGAATTTTTTAAGAAAATTTTTAAATTCCATAAAACAAGGTTGTCAGGTGAACTTGTAGGGCTGCTCATAATAACAATAATAATAACCAGTGGGTGTTGTATCGTAGTAGGCGTGGCTACAGGCGCCTGGCGCCTCTCTTGTAACGCAGACTGCGAGACCAACCGTATAACTGGTAGGTATTCCGTATGGTATGGGAAGTTCATGGAGAGCGGCGGCGCGATAGAACTGGTACCTCTGGTCACCACCCTTCTAGCCATCCCTTTATTGCGCTCTATATTATTCCATGTACTACGCCAGCAACCGTGAACAGACTGTTTTATAAAATTATTTCTCATTTGACTTGCAGTACTCTTACTGACTTGGATCTCGATCCTATCAAGACAGATCAGCGATACCGTATAAGAATATTGGAGAAAAAATCATTGAATTTGGAAAAAATATTTGGAAAAATTATAGATGCAAATTTATACATTGACAGAACAACAATATTCACTAGAATTGTCACTTTTATGAGAATAACAGATGGTAAGTGGTATGCTGTTGGTTATTCATGTAAAAGATGAGGGGTGCTAACTAATGAGATCATCGTGGTAGATCGGACGCCCCGCAATGGTTTAACAGTTAACGATATCATTTCGTCAATCAAACCGATGACTGTTAACCGATGCACAATGCTTAGGATCGAGTTGTATCAGGCATATCTAGTTTGAGAAATCCGATCGAATTTGACTTTAACGGAGCGCAAGGTTCTCGACGTGGCTCGGTTGAGTGACTGCGAATTCAATCGTCTGGTACGACGGCAGGAGTAATTCCCTAGGTCGGACGAGTAGAGATACGTTCCGCCAGGATGAGGCCGAGAGACTCGGAATCCTTGGAAGTTCGAATGGGCCGATTTACCTGGCATATAATTCAAGGCTTGGGACAATGCTGATTTGCGGTGTGATTTTTCTTTGAATTTTTCCTTGATTCTTTGCCACTTTGATTCTGGTTGTCTGGTTCCACGGTTGACTGGTCAAAAGGCGACGTATTTCAGGATTGCTGGTTAGGGGTGGTATTGCCAAGGGTGTATAAGGGTGCACGTAGACGGTGTATGTATATGTATAAGGTAGGTTCTGTGTGGAAGGAGAATGTGATGAGGGGTGGCAAGGCGTCATCAGCGTCACTCCCGCAGTTCGGAACTCACCCCTGGCACCGTCGTCGACGCTCCTCTTAACGGGAAAAACGAGTGGAGCCAGCCCGGAGCTGTTTGACTTAATTTTACGAGGGGTGGGCCTAGGTGAGGATGGTTAGATGAACGGAGGAAGTGCCATGGGCGAATCCGCTGTCGAGGCTTAACGGATAAAAATTATCCCTTTAAAGTCGAGAAGCGCTATAAAAGTGTAGTTAAGCTAGAACGCGAAAAACCGGGGAGGACAATCTCACGAGTCTCGAGTCTTTCCTTCCTCTAGGTCTCAAGGCGTCTCTTCCGGTAATAACTGTAATTGGTAAATAACTGGAGAGGGGAGATTTTAAGCTATTTATGCAGTTAAACTGTCCAGACCCTCTTATTGCCATCGTATTTTTAGGCATCACGAAAGAACGTCTCTATTAGGACGAAAATAAAATAAAATACAATTATGACAAGATATAGAACTTGGTCGGGAACGGTGAGCATTTGATTGCTGTTAAAATTTTGAATACGACTGTCATAACTCCAATGTTCTGCAGTCTTGGTTAAACGCCGAATTAATTCCGTGAAATCAAGACGTCGGCTTGTCTGACTTAAGGGATGCGGAGGTATTTCACGAATCCTTAGAATTGAAATAGATCCCGGACAAGGGACAACGCATGAAGAGAAAAAAAAAAGTAAAGAAGAAATAAAATAAGGGATGAAGGGGAAAGACAGAGGAGAGAGAAATAGAACGGGCCGGTAACAAGAAGACGAATGTATCCGTGGCCGGCAAGCTTGACTCCCGGTCACAGGGGTTATATTGTCTGAAAAAAAAAACACCTGATATTTATGGTCCAGCTGATCCGTTACTAGATGCTGGACTTCCATAGATCGGATCTCACTAAATCACCGAGAGGGACTCCTGGAATACGCCTAGGAAGGAACTAACCCCCTTTAGCGTACGACTATATGGGGATGTTGTAAGGACCACCCCCGAAGCTCCATGCGCGAAATGAAGGACTAAGGACAAAAGAAAGGATCGAACCACGAATCGTAGAATCCCAACTCACGCATGGTGTACCTCGAAGACTATACGTCACATTAATTCGTATATTCAGTTCGTAGTTTGTACCCTAGTCTCGGTTGGTGATTTTCCCTAAATTGACAAGATTTATAGGCTATTAACTGATTGGACATAATTTTACCTTGATTTCATTTAATCGAATCGCTGGCATAGAACAAAAATTGATAATCGGTGACGTCCTTCCAATTGGTGTTTTTTTTTCATTTCCTACAATAATTTGAGCTAAGATAAAAAGTAGGTCTAATTTGTATGTCAAAATCACGTGTAGCTTAAACATTTATACACTGTCACAATGATCAATCAAATCTGATGATCAATCGAAGATCAATGTGTTTGGCTTTATTATTCTTTTATATCTACACCCATTTAATTCTTACGTACCAAATAGCATTGTTATCTCATAATCAGTGAGAGTCTTACTGAGCGTTTAAAAGGATCGGCCGATTGGTCTCTTCGACCCGATTAGAAGAGACCGTTCACGAAGAGGATAGCTCGTAATCCATTGAGCGGACCCAAGAAAATCATCCCCCGATATGGGACAAACTAAAACCTTAGTCTCTCCCATACGTAGCTAGGTACGTGGACATCCAGCAGGAAGTGGGGTGGTTTGATCTGATTAGCGGGTATCGATCCTCCTTGACGAACCGACCGACTGACTGGGTCAGGGTGGCCTTCTTCGGGGTCCCCGTACGCGACTCCCGGTACATTGCAATCTTCTGTTCACTTATTTATTTTTTTTTTTTACGTTACGGTGTACTGCTCTCTATAATAGAAATACATTAATTATTTTTTTTAGTGAACAACCTTCATACGGCAATTGGGTCAATATAATAATTTTCAGGAAGGATAATATAATTAAATACTAACTATCCTAAACACAGTGACGTAAGTCAGACTCGAAAAAGTTTCCCTCGAAAATTGTCAGCTTATTTCTTTTTACTGACTTTCTGTCCGATTAAGGAATACCGATCGTCCTCGTGGAAGAACTTGATCGATTGACAAGGTGACTGGGTCAGGGTGACCTTCTTCGTGGTTTAGCTGCATCACTACCCCAACGTACGTTTCGTTCATTCGTTCATTCAGCGAATACACCTAGGCATAAGAGTGTACGTGTAGGTAGAGACTACGGATATAAGCTACGTGCCGCGTCATCAACCACCGTGAACCTACAGCGTCATCAGAAGTGAAAGATGCTGGCGTCGCCAAATCTTCCCTTTCTCGACCTCTTGCACGCGGTGAGAGTAAACGTGACGTCACTCAGCTTAAAGCTGCCAAACGAAATGAAACCGATCGATCGATTTCAATCGGTTCGATATCAACGTTTATAGAAGAATTACAAAGTTCCAAGCAAAGGGTCGCCTTTAAAAAATGACCAACATTATCAATTGTATTCGTATCGTAACTTGACTTTTGACGACTTGATCGATGACTTCTTTTTAAATAGTCTAGAAAAATTAACTTTCGTTAATACAACAGATCCTACCCCAACTTCTTCATCCAAAGAGTGTAGCTTATTGTACATTATTTTATTTTTAACTCGTTTCATATGTCAAGGCACACTTTGTTGCTGATCAAAAATTACATCAGACCACCTGGTAATGCAAATACGATCCTGGCCACAAGAGTCACGTGTGTATGTACGTACTGAGAGATCCATGTGTATAGCAAGTACAGTTATCAGGGTTGAGGCAGGAAGTGGCAAAGATTAACGAGGGTAAACAAGAAGAGAAAACAATGTGTGACCAATGTTGATTGACATTTTTCAAATGATTTTCTATATTCTCTCTTCAAAGTTCGGGTAAAAATCTAGTAATTCATAAGATCCTTCTAAGAAGCAAAATAGTCATCGGTACCTTATGATCATGAAGAATCAATGAGCAATGATATAAAACAGTAACCTTTTATTGAATACACAAAACTCCTCAGCCGGAAGAGTCTCCAGCAGAGACCCGTACGAACTCACTGAGCTATGCGTGAGGTTACGATATCCAAGTTCGTTTACAAACAACCCGGAGCGACGTGACGTTCGATATGAGCGGTACGTCGCTCACCCCTTTCGCCAGCCTGCCAGCAGAGTGCGACACCAGACCAAACAAACATAATGTAACTACAAATACTGATGGCATAACCCATAAGGAGTTGTATAAAGGAGAGTGCTGCATTGTACAGTATACCTGGAACATAACCTAAAATCGCAAGATTGTCTCGTCATGATGCTTCATTACCTATATGCAAACTGAAGACTCGGATGAACAATCATTTTTGGCTAGAAGATGAAGAGGAGGTACGTGTAAAAAAAGAGTATAGGTGTTCATGGAGGCCGTCTACGTCACAGGGGCCCTGGGGGGCTGCAGGGCCATTGCAGAAGGGTGGCTAGGGAAGATAGAGATAGGCCACGGTAGTGGCGTGACTTGACAATAAAGCTCATCTCACCTTCAGCTCGTCCAAACCCCCTTCTATCTTCTCTTTTTTTTACTCTTCCTGAAATCACCCCTCCGTAATCCTCTCGCGTCCATCCACTTCTCTACATTCTCTCTGCACAGCGCGGACTCTCTCGCTGATGGCTACGTATCGTTTGCCAACTGCGGGATACTCAAGAATTATAACGTTGCCAGTTGGGACTTTAAAACTTGGTCGTTCCGGAGCGTCACTTCTTCCCGACGTCCGACCAGAATTTTTATTCTGAATTTCTGTCTCTTATGTTTTTAAATTAAAAAAAGAAGCCAGGTAATACTTGAGAAATGCTTTCGAAATAAATTATATTTTTCTGGGTTATATTTGACACGTGACTTACAACAGTCAATAATCATAATATCGCTGTAGTCATGCGGTAGATTTGGTTGGTACCAAAAAGTTAGAACCTGTTAGAGCGAGCGATCGCTCAATCTGTCAACTCATCCTGGTTAGTCGACATGGAGGGTCGCGAGGGTTCGAAAGACAAGTCCATTGTTAAGCAACCCCTGTGGACGAGTCAGTTAAATCCTCATTAGGACTTTTAGCGACCTTTTATCCGACACTTGACACCAAGATCACTGGATATCTTTTTAGCCCATATCAATATCATATGAATGAACCTTAAGAAATTGGTGAATTTTAAAGAAAAAAAAAAAAAGTATAAATTGTTGTATCACTCCTTAAGAGAATTTATACGTACCAAACTATTACGAAGCATCGTGCAGTATCCCGAACCGTGTATATTAGCTACTTCTTCCCTGCACGAGTGCTTCCAAGAAGAGGTGAATGTATTGTTTACAAAAGTTTCGGCTGAATGAATTTACGGTGGATGTGCAAACTCAGCGAAAAAAGTCGCGTTGCTAATGCGGCGATTGAACGTGAACCAACGACGAGCTGCAACGACGACACGTCGTTTCGGAACGTGGCTCTGCGATAGCTCGCGTGAACGTTGTTGCAAGCTATTCGTAGATATTACTTACAAACAGCTAAGGAGAACGAAGGAGAAAGGGAATATAACGAAAAGGGTGTACTGGGTGGTGGGTAGGTAGGTAGGTAGGTTGCTGGTGCATAGGAGAACGAGAGCCCCGCCGCTTCCAGTTCCCGTTGGTCGTGCCTGCCTCTCAAATGAAATGCTGACGATGCACATTGCACCTAGAACCAAGCGAAATGCGGATCGCTGCTAACCGGAACTTTCCGTTACCTGTCCCCTTCCGCTCCTTGTCCCTTTTAATTAATAACGGCGAGCTGGATGCGTCGCCTCTTTTTCCTAGTCTTTTTGCCATTCTGTTCTCTTATTTTTCATTTATATTGGCAACTGCAGTAAAGAACGTTAAAAATGACTGCATTGGAATACCGGATGAATAATAAGCATTTTCATGATTTGGCATAAAATGCAAATGACAATTGACATCCCCTTCCACCCTTACTCGTTAGGCGAAAAATTACTTTTCTTTTTAATTATTATAAAGAATACTTACATATATAATTTTTTATATTCAGATGCTTGCAATTCTTTACGACGTTGGAGATTTTCGTGGGAATTTATCTTCGATGAGAGAAACTGTTTTCACACGTTTATCGGAAACTGTCGATCGCGACGTTTATTTATAATAATAAGTATAATCATTTTATGTACACATTAGACGATATAACGGGAATTAAAATATCTTTGCGTCGAGTGACGGTCTGCCAATTGGTATTGGATACCGACTCGACAAAACAATAATAATTATATGCAATTAGGTACCTATTAGACGATTAACCCAGCCTTGTACCGCAGAACCCTTGCTGTAATTAAAAGATAACCCCTAATTAGTTCCGCGTGTTACGGTATCGCGGTCGATTTTAATTTGTGCTTTTCATTTTTCGAGAAATACTCGTCGACTTCTGAGCTATGGAAAATGATCATGAATTCGATTTAGCAATTCTCTTGATGAAATTAACCGAAGGTTACATGGCACGATGAAGATGATGCTCGAGACACGTATCGATTAATTTTTTTTATTCGATACGATTTCGATGTGAAATGATTTTTTTCCTTGTGAAAAGTCGTTCTCACGATCGGTAAGAGCGGACGTGAAAAAAAAAAAAATTTGTTCGCCAATAAATTTAAGAATAAGAATAAGCCTGAGCAACGAGCCGTCGGAAGGCGTGAGTCGTATTTCAGAGGGGTTCTTTTTAAAATTAATTAACAAATCGGGGTATATCTTAAACGCTAAAGATTTTCTTTTTAATTTGCGCTACGACATTTTTTGGTACGATATCCTTTGGTGTCAATTGTCTGTCCACCTTGAAGTGTACATTAAATACGCCTGTGAGTATACCTAAGCGTAATTTAACCTAATGATACTTTAGTTCCTTCTTAGTGCCTAATTCTTCTACATTAGACAGAGGAATGTATAATCTTTTTTTTTTTTTTCCTTTCCTTTCCCATGATCAGAACATCCAGCTTTTAGGCCTTTGTTGTAAAAATACCCGCGATACAATTATGTCGTATACCCTTATACTCTTTTTAGTTTTAATGGAATACTCGATAGCCCTGCTTCCGACGTCATTTTGTTACGATAAAGAGACTGTCAAATTGCCATGACATCGCGGATCGACAGACTTTCAAGCGTATCGTCATCGTATCGCGATTTATTAGGATCACGCGCGAAATTCGCTAAGGAGTATACGAACGAAAGCGACATCTGCTGGTTGTCAATGCGAATTAAAATAAATCGTGTGTCGGATGCAGAACCAATTTTATATCTACACAAGGAAGCGTGGTCTATTGACAATTTCTAAGTAAACAATGAAAATATATATATTGTACAAGACATTTACAATTTACAGCACGCCACAGTCCTTGCTATTTCTGCTCGTGATCCTGCATAGATTTAAATTGACGTACGATCGTTTATCGAGGTTGGTCAAAATGAACGACTACCTTGGCACTCGGGTTGTCTCCATGAAAACTCACCCAGAATATCCCAACGATTTTGCGACAGTTTTTATAACTAATTTTCACTGCACTTGTTAAACTTCAGATCCTCGCACTCGCGTCTTTCCGTTAACATTGTCGATTCTACTCACCGGTAGAGTCGTCGGCGACGAGTTCAAATGGCTCTTCAAGTCCAGCAAGCGCCTCCTCGGCGCTGTCGATGTCACAGGTAAACTTCGGGACTGGCTGGTCCTGGTTGATGATGTTGTTGCTGTTGCTGTTGCTGTTGTTGCTGTTGCTGTTGCTGCTGTTGATTCTGAGCCTGATGGGGCTGCGGTTGTTGATTCGGTGGCTGCTGATGATGGTTATGATTATGACTATGATGATGACTCTGGCGCACTCTCATGACCTCGCAACGTTGCTTATAAAGATCCCGCTCCTGCTGAAGTCGCGCCAGCTCGATCTTTACCCGCTGCAGTTCGTTCTGCAGATTCCGATTTGTTGTCTCAAGATCGTGTCGCTGCTGAAGACGCTTGCTGCGACAGTTCTGTGCGTAACCTCGATTCTTGAGGGTCCGTCGCTTCTGCTTGAGCCTCACGACCTTTGCAGATCATCCGACAACCTTTACGAACAGCTCACGTATCGCTCTTGAGATCAGAATGATCTCGTGAGCCGGTCTTCTAAAGTATAGTCAAGGACTCGGGCCACTCTCTGTACCATCACTTCAAGAACTTTGGCATTAAAATCTGATTTAGATATTTTCTCTTACTAGATGTCATTATATTGAATTCCATGTGATGTGTATATGTAACGAAACTTGCGTAATGATATACAAAGTGATCTTTTTACTCAACGTTCCTGATGGTTTGGCAGAAAAATGGAGCCGAGTATCTTGAACACACGTGAAAGAAAAAAGAGAGACCTCACTCACCTCTTCCCGCGGGCATCCATGGAGGCGTTTATTTAGCTCCCGCACGGAAAGGGACATTAGAAGTTCATCGTTCATGAGTTCATCCTGAGCATTGGCTCCGCCGCAGCTTGAGTAAATCCCGCTCCCGGATCGGTGACCTGGACTGGGTCCGCCTGCTCCACAAGAACTGACGGAACACACGCTCATGGGTCTGCTTGGTGGAATTGTCATCCCTTGTAAGCTGTCATCGAAACCCTGCATAACACCCCCGCCCGCGGGAAGCATCCCGCCTCCTGTACTGCTAGCTGAACAGCCGTAGTATTCGATGTGACCTGATACAGTTATGTACCCGCCTGTAATCAGCGTCCGCTCTATTTCTTTTAATTTATTCAAACTAATTAACTCGTCCAACTGGTTCGATCGATTATTATTGATTATCTGATCTCACTTTTACAATCGGAACTGCCTAAGTCTGCAAGAAAACATGAACGGCGACTCACCTGGGTGTCTTCCGTGGCGTGGTATATGTTGTAACTCCTGAAAGTGATGATGATTCGGGGTGGAAGGCCATGGCTCAGGATGAGGTTCAGGTGTCTGATCCTGAGGACAGTGTGGCCTCAAGTCCAGAGGTTCCTGCCTCAGGGATTGTGTAAGCCAACCCATGCTCCCCGATCCTACTTGGATGTTATCTTGTACCAGGGAACCTGGTTGCTGCAGGTGTAAGAGCAAACCACCCCTTTCGCGAGGGTCACGTTCACCACGGTGTAAGTGTAAGGACGGTGGTGATGCTGAGACCGGCGGAGTGTCTGGTGGTGTTCCAGGATGTGAAAGTGTCGTCAAATGGGGCGCCGCACCTGGCGGAGCTTTCACCAGGACCCCATGCTGCACCTGAATGTGCGGCTGACCATACAAGGGATGGGGTTGCTCCAATTCATGTGCCGGAGGGGTGAGCGGGGCTAGAGCTAATCCTTGACCCTGCACCTGACTCTGTAGCTGCACTACACCCCCGCTCACCATTACCGTCGGTGAACCCAGTCGCACCTGCAACATCCGTTGTTCCGCGACGCGTTACGCAAGCTTCCCATAAAGAAACGAAGCCTCATTTTTCAATAACTTTTTCGTCTTCGAGCTCTTTGCAATGTTATTATCTTTCGTGGCCCACGGCTGAATTACCCGTAACATGTAATGGCGTAACTCCATTTCGATAATTTACGTTTATATTTGCAAAATTTTTAACTTGTTACTGTAAACGAACAAAATAATCGTTTTCTACATGACTAATGACAACGGATTCACGTTTTATGTAAGATAAAATTATTATAACTATATTTATCCGTAAATGTAAAAATGGCCACAGCGACATTGCCTTGTCTGAATATTCGTACTTTCGTGCTAAAGTTCTTTGATTCATTTTTCAAAGAGACTAACTCCAGTTTTGAGATCAGAGACTCACCTCTCTTTTGACGTCGGCGGGATCGAGATGATCTAGGACAAACTCCTGGACGTATTCTCTGGCGAGATGGTCCACAGCCTCCATTTTAACCTCGTCGACCTCTACCACCACCTCCTCTACCGCCTCCGCTGCTGCTGCATACGGGAGCGGTTCCTCACCGCGACCCCTTCCACCGTCGTGGAAGCCTCTGCCTACGTCACTTCCTGGACAACCCGTCAATGTTTCGTGCGTCGTAACCACCTTGCCCGTCAACAACACGACCTAGTCGAACTTTTACCAGTTCTCTACAATACCAGGCACCGTCGTTGGATGCACCGAAAGCTGTGTATTATGAAGTTTCTCAATTCCGAAAAACCAGAAAGGAAGTTTGAGCAAGAGTTAGGATTTGTTCCTATGAAATCTTTTTTGCTCATACACAGTATTCTCGAGTAATATTTCAAGAATTTTTATATTCGGTCGTTTTTTCTCAAATTTTTAAATTTAAAACATAAACCGTGCAATGTTCCGTATGATCCTTCTTTTGTAAATAGTCCGATTTCGAATCTTCTTCAGGCTATGCTCCAAAAAGTAGATGTGTAACACCAAGCTGAGTAACCATTCAATGCGATTTATTCACTCGTAAACACACACGATATCTTCGGTAGCACACTATAAGGAAACACGTTCGCCTGCTATCGTTATTACCGCACTTAACGACAGGTTCCTTATCAAATTGTTGATAATCCAAAAACAGCAACAGTTCATTCATCACAAGCTTTTATCTTCAGTTCAACCCTCCAACGTTGCTCCAATATACCGAGTGTTCATAAAAATCGTAGTATTGTCATCAAAATAAATATTCCCATCACAATCGCACACGGTACCGACCACGTAAAATTTCTATGCAAAGAATAAAAAAGTGACAGTTCCTCAAAAATAAAATAACGAAACCCCGTACAACCGTAGTGATCTTGATTGATAAAAGTCGCAAGGTCGACTAGACGGAGGTCAAGGGTTAAATCCGTACGGAAATGGCGCGTAAAACTTTCCTTATCCACAAGACGTGAAAAATTTGTTGACTGATAAGTCAAAAAAAATAAATATATTCAGTAAGACGGCGTTACGCGTTGGGGATGAACGATTAGGTCGTAAAGCCTCGAAGTAGTTGAGGTCACGCTGCGGTATGGCCGCGAGTACGTATGAACTCGCAGTAGATACGCCGACCGAATGATAACTGGTCTCGCAAGAGCGGAGGAGCGTGGTGGTGCATAGGACGTCGGGCGCCGCGTCTGACGTCACTAGGAGGTGTGGTCCGCAATAGTCAGCCCTCCGACGCTGGCGTCGATTGGTGCACCTGACTCGTAGACGCCATTGGCTCCGTCCCTACCTTAGTCACGGACTTCCCTCGCATGCCAGTTGAACCTGGCCGGAGAGACATTAATTTTTAAAGTCATTATTATAATTTTTCAGCCCGCAGGACCACCCATTTTTTTCGGAATTTCAATTTACCGGAGAACGAGCGAAGTCTTATCGTTTCCCTCGTCGGATGTTGAGAACACGTCGGACTTATTAGCTATAGCAATTACTTTGCTTCCTTGGGAGACTCTTATCGGAATGATTGTCCAACTTGGTAGAACTTTTTGTATTATCCCTTATAAAAGTTTTTTAAATTTTTTCAATCATTTCTTTTGTTTATCACAATTTCTGCGGTACATGTAAAATCTCACGAGACGGACTTAACTTTTATATACAATGTTATGATTTATGACACTTCAAGGAGGGGTATCGTTATTTCGAAAAAATTGTATTTTTACTCGTAAAGGTACATTTACTTGGACAGCTTGCCTTTTCCGTAAAATTAAGTGAATGTCCGAAATTATACGCCAATTATAAAAATACTTATAAATATATACCTTACGTTTACATGTCCGTTAAAAAAAACATCGAAATTTAAATTTTTATGTTTCTGTCCTTTGAAATACAACTTCATACATAGATACAAAATCCATCTTTGAGACGTCTAAAAGACATTTCTGTCCTACTAGACGCATTAAAGACAACTTTCGGGCATTATGTATTGTCTGGTTATTTATTGCCACCATCGTAATATATTTCATGCCTGTCTGACACATTTCAGTAACATTACTACTTGTCCGGTACGAAAATGGCTTGACTTTCGAGAGACCTTCCGGTACCAAAGAAAAATATAAAATGATGCCTTAAGAAATGGTACCATAAAAATACAGAAGAAGCTAGTATAGTCATTAATACATAATACTGATACATATAAACCAAAAGCGAAAGAGCGAGAAACAGGGTGAAAATTTGAAAAAGACGTAGAATAGGAGTCGCGGTACAAATCAGAGAATCACATCTTAATAGGGTTCCGCAGACGTCCACGAATCCTACCCCAGGTTAGCAGTCTATACCCATTTCTAGAACCCCGAGACTTTAAAACGCTTCATGAATATCAAATTTTCATTCTCGACGCCGAGCACCGCGTTCATCCTCACCCTCGTCTATACAGCATCTCGTTCTCTACGGCGTGAATGCAAATGGTAGTCCTCGCGGTTATATACCTACGTATCTACCTTGCAGACACATCTTATCCTTTATCTCTTTTTCTCTTAAAAAAATAAATAAATAAAAAAATAATAGAAATACCAAATCAACCCTTATAGTCTCCATATAAGAACACAACCCAGATACGAGATCGTGTCTGTTCACTGTATCGTGGAAAACGAAAAGCTACCAGGATATATTGAAGATGTTCACCAAGATTATCGCGTCCCGATCTACATGGCTGTTAAACTTTTTTCTAGTCAAAATAAATTTCGATGATCCCTTTTTTATTTTTTTATGAGCGATTCTAATAATTTCGTTGGGTCTTTGAATTTGCTCAAGGAAAAGTTGTTTTCCGTCGGTCTGAAGAAGCTTGGGTGAATAATGGTCGGACCAAGTTTCCCGTAACTGAGTTCAAGATTGCAGATTGATCATACAAATGACGCTGTGAAATAGCCAAGAGATGAATACTCTGAGCTTTAAGGTCTATCCTTGACTTTAACCCTGTCATTGTGACTCGATGGACAGAATTTTGTTGGTCTAGACGGTAAGTAGAGACCCAGAATAGAGCCGAGGACGCCGATAGGATTGGCCATTCGGTGACCAAGGAATTCGTCGACGTTGCAGTTCGACATCCTCCCCGCTTGCTATTACTGCTGTGAAACTTATACCAAGGCGTGCAAATGAGTCTTGATTTTTTCGTATATTACAAAATGATATTTCATTTTACTGTTTTTTTTGTGTTTTTTTTAGAAAAAGATTTAGAAACTTTTCAGTTGGATTTTCCGTACAGTCAAAATATATTTATATTTTATTTGAAACTCGGTAAAAATTTTTTATTTTTTAAGCCATTTTTTTTATCCACTGTAATCTTTATACAAGATACCGCAGCACAAAAGAAATTTATCACTGTGTGGATATACCTTTGCGTGTCGGTTAGTGACGCAACGAACTTTTACTCTAAGATTTATGAACGCAATTGCACTAGACAGCCAAACATGAAACTTGCCGTAGTCACGTTTGGCGCATGTGATCTTAACTCGAATTCCAATCTCCGCCATTTATCCACCTCCAAAGACTTCTCCTACGAATGCTTTGAAATTACCGATAGTTCCTATCGCCATGCACGTGGTACGATCCCGCGCGTTCAATAAATTCAAAGATTAATAAAGATACCTTCAACAGAGACACATTGGATTTATGAGGAATATCTTAGAATGAATTTGAATTATATCCAGAAAAAATTGGATGACAACATCAAGATCCAATTAAATGACTTATCATACAATGGTAAAAAATTATTAAAATTAACGTACGTCTCTGTCCCCCGTATATTGACTACGCATTCATAAATAACAATGAAATGTTTCATAAATAATATGGAAACGTGTCAAAGGAGAAATATTTCAAATCGAAAGTTCAGGATCGAAGACTGATTCCAAGGATGAGTTTAAGGATGAGGCTAAGGCTAAGGCTACGAATAAGACTTAAGGGTAGAGGGTGCAGAAGGCAAGAGGAAGAATGAGGGAGAGTGCTGAGCCAGCATAGCCGGCTTGCCAGGCTGCACATCGATACCAGCCAGTCAGCCAACCTACCAACGAACCCACCTAGAGGTCTGCAAGGCTCTCTCTTTTCCTGCAGAAGGGGGTATACCTTAGACTCTCAACCGGAAAATACCACCTTTCCTATAGTCGCCATTCCTCTCACGCAAATTACACCCCGTGAACTTTGCCTAAGATCGTAAATAAAACTGTGGGCACCCATTGACTCCCTTGCAAAACGTGAATCGTCCAATTATAAAAGTACCCTCTCCAAGTCCTTGCACCCTCCGAATAGACCTCTCGGATCCAAACATGCAAATCCAAACATCCACGACATGAAATTTCTTAATAATAAATAGAAAAATATTGACCATGAATTTACGGTAAGTACATTGACGTTAATTAATCGCAATAACAAAACCAATATGTCCGGCATGGAATTTCACATAACGGAAGCAGGTTCGGTTAAGACGAACTTATACGATCGAACATCGTATACGTGATTCAGCTTCCGGAATAATATCCCCAATTCATTCATAAGAAGAGCGTTCGACGGATAATCCTCGAGTCATTTGTTTGCCGGCTGTTGAGACGCTCATTTGTTCGTGGCGCGCGATGACAGATGACAATGAAGTAGGCTACGACTTGTAGGGGTGGCTGCCACCGCACGCTGCACAGGGATGCTGATCTGTTTGCCATTCGTGCCCAATTATTCTCGGATCATCGCTGTGTATCCATATCGAGCATGGAAACATACGAATAGCGGTATTCGTGTCGCCATGATTAAAAACAAAAGTTCTATTCCGTCAAAAAAAGATCAGCCTTATCTCGGCTGCAGTACTGTCAATAATAATGTTAAGAAATCCATGATGGATTTCATTAGAATTTTTTTTAAAGAAAAAAAAAAAAAAGATAATAAGGATGAGAAAGGGGGGAACATCGCAAATCAAAAATGACAAATCGAACTTTCCC
>NW_014333982.1:117929-137538 GCF_000341935.2 Cephus cinctus | reverse complement strand
CAAAGGGTGGTTACGGTTACTGTAAGGCGTAGAAGAGACTGTGGAGGTAAGGGGTGGGTGAGTAGAGAGGTTAAGTTCTTCGAGAGGAATTGCCGCTTCCCCGAGTCGGCTATTAGATTTAATGGCCTCCCCTTTCCCGAGGACATTTTTATGCTTTTTTCTTACGATTTGCCGCCGATAAAATCGGGACAAGTGGCTGACCCGATCTCTCCTGATCGTTCGATAATGTCAAATGACCTCCGTGCGATCTCGTATACAAAATTAACCAAGTCTTGACGAACTGCCATCCCTTAAAGTACGCATTGCCCTTATCCGTGGAAGTTAATTCCTAATGGAAGACTCGCACAATCACTATAATATACAGATAAGAGTTTCGAGTAATGCAATTCCATAACCAATGTAACTTATGTTGATACCGTACAAGACAACTCCAGACTAATCAAAAGGCGTCTAACGATACTTAGGGTGTACTTTATCAGTAGTGCTATTCTGATAGTCATTAGCTCTGCCACTGTATATAACTGCTTACTATCGTGGTATCCGATAAGATTCCTCGTAGGGAATTATTAATAAACTAATCCATGACACATTAATTAGCTGAGTTATGGTTTATCATATTCAGAAAGGTAGACGTTGGATTACAGCATTGTCAATTGCCTATTCTAATTGTATATACCCTAGTTTATGCATCAAACTCATATTTTTCAACCCGAGAACCTTCGTCTCACTCATTAAAGATTACGAATCTGAAAAATATCTTTTTTTTTTTTTTCACGACAGCAACACTGACATCACGAGCTTCGGAAGCCTTGATCCAAATAGAAGATATATTGACATGTGCGAAGCTGTGCTGTTGGTCAGTTCCTTTTTTTGAATTTTTTTATTTTTCCCGCGTTTTATATCTCCGAGACTATTCTAGAATGAGAATAAAAGGTTTCTTAAGATCGATGAGACTAGCTATGGCTTATACTATCGTTTGATGCTATGGTAGGTTTTTTCTTATCCACCTCACCGCCATTACCCCCGCCTCTTGCTCTTTCATTTCGAATATCGATGCGAAACGTTGTTTACGGATATGCCAGAGATGGTCAGACAGACGAAGCGACACCAGAATAGAGAGAACCGAGTACACGTAAATGCGAGGATATAAGACGCGGGTGTCGGGTCGCATCTGGCATCTGCAATCTGCACGCGCGACTTCAGGTGACGTCACATCCGGCCTTATGCCGAATAAGCAGTAATCGGAGCATATCAAGAGGCGCGAGCAATTTCGAAAAATCACGAAGCACGTGGCTCGCGCACGGAAAGTCCTAAGAGCTTTTTTAGGATTCTTAAACGTGACGTATACTTGCCGATGATGCGACTGATGTCTGATTATATTTATGCTCGACTTGTAGAATAAGGATGCTGATCGATCAGTAGACTGATACTATTATTAACTTTTATAATGCTTCATAATGGATAAATATTAATTCCGGTATGATGTTGTGCTTGGGATTGCATTTATTTAACTATTCAAACTCATCTGGTAAGCAGAACGTAATATTACGTTTAGATCGACAGTAGTAAGATGATATAACGAGTTTATTATCATACCGAGTGAAATAATTAGTTGCTTAAGAAAATTGACTTATCAATCATAAAGTTACAATGTACACTAACTGATTACGTGTAAACTATAAAACTGGAGTAGAGCGACAATACAATGATGTCTGTTTTGAACGAATCTGTTACCATGCCCGATTAGAGTATAAGAGAGAGGTTATCTTAGCCACAAAGCAATACCCACTGCGACCGTAATGTGCTAACAGCTTTATGAAATATCAAGACTTATCGTTATTTCATTGCATTAAACTATGGAGGGACAATATTGCACTTTGTAGCGAATAATAACAGTAGTATCTTAATAGATGGTTTAGCTCGTTGCAGTCTATCATGAATCTCTGACCCTGCAAGGATGCGCGCTACCGAATTAGTAAACGCGTAAATGAACGAATGTTATTCTGACCGTAATTCTATGATGACCATGACCCTACTTATTAATTGATTAATCATTATCGATCAACTCCAATAAAAAAATTACATAAGACTGCATTATCTAAAAACGCCAAGAATTTTACAAAATAATTCTATAGAAAAATTCATAAATAAATGAAGATTATATATTACTGTAAATGTTTCTTCTTATCCTCGCATAATGCATGGATCCTGTAAATGAAACGATTTTAAAAGCTATACGTAGTAGAGAATGAAATCTACAGGGCAGACACTACACAAGGGTTAGAGATACTGACTGTACAGAAGGAAGGGTGATTTGGATGATGTGCCAGAAAGGGACGAGAGCAGGGAACCAGTGCGAGCAAGGGTTAAGTGCAAACATCGTTAATTTGCACGCAGAATCCCAGCAGCTCGCTGGTGCAGGGTAAAAGGTCAACATTACGTCCGTATACCAGGCAAATACTCTGCGCCGGAGCGTGTAATGCAGAGGATGGTTCTTCCAGCGGTGAATTTTGTTGGCCCGCAACAAACCAGTACTCCAACCCCTTTGGCTCCTTCATCCAGGATGCTGCCACGATCGCCCTAATTGTCTAATTGGCAAATAAATCCCGTTGTTTTCCAATGCCGTGATCCACCTAACCCATCCAGCCCCACCCAATCAATATATCCTGGCTTTGTTAAACAAAAGTCAAAAGTATACCAAGTTCCAATTGCGAGAGCTTCTTCACACTTTTCACTAAATTTATCCCATTGGACGGAGTGTTTGACCCCGCGGGGTTACCCAGTAGGACTATAGTAGTCCGTACCACGCCGAAGTGGTGTACATACATACACGGTGACCTGTGAACTCGTGCGCGAAAAAGGATCATTGATTCTCTGATCGTCCATGGAGAATAGAGAGAACTAAAAAAGAGAGGGTATATTTTTATGTGATAAGAAAGAAAAAAAGGGTATGAATAGAATTACTGGATTGGTTCCCTGGTTTGTAAAGAGGGTTGATCCGTCCTGTAGGAATCAGGTTCAAAATGGTTGTCCTTTTGCTCACTTGTCTCTCTACAGGATAGAACGTGGCTGGATCGTATCATGTATGTGTTGGTTATTAAGGGTTGGTCGGTTGAATTCGCGGAGTGGAATTGAAAGGGACTGGTACAGAATGATGGAGGATGGGTTTCAAAGACTTAGGGGGTTAACTGGTAGAGGTAGGGGTGAACGATTATCGGACAATAGTTTGTTAGTGGGATTCACCTGATGTATTGTTCTTCGGGAAATGTGGATTCAGCTACAGCAGTGACTTGCTTCTCGTAATGTGCGTGGAAAATCAGTTGAGTTTGTGCAATACGTGTAGAGTTTAGCACACTATTGAGGATTTATTGTCGCACTTGACTTACATTAGAGTGCAAATTCCTAACAGAAAAACTTGCAGATGAGGATTCAACAGATAAAGAATCATGATTAACGCCTGATTAAAATTATTAAATTCGTAACTAGTCAAGTCGAATGAGTGATTCCATTTATTAGGTAGATTTATATCATTTATAAAGCTGCGATAAAATAAAAATATTTGTTAGCTATACTTAAAACCAATACATTAAAATATCTTGGGTATATACATTTATATATATATATATATATTCTTGTGTGCATAGTAATTTTTGCAAACCTCTTCGCAATGTTAGTTTTGCTGGATTAATTGCTCAAAGTCACTGTAGTGCGAATGCTGATTTTTAAGCGTTGACAGATCAATAATATCTCTCACGAGACAACGAAAGATCAATGATCAATTGTTAACCATTTATCAGTGATTTGCTCAATTTGTTTGGTGAGAATAGGATTTCTCACACGTAACTTTACTTCCAGTTTACCTCCTACTGCTTTTCTTCCTTCCATCAACTAGTTGGAATAATTTAAAACATCAATTAAATTTAATTACATAAAATCCAATGATTTCAATTAATCAAAGTCGACTTGGCAGAGAATTATTCATATTTACCGGAAAGGAATCATGCAAGATGCACTGTGTTTCTAATGGCTGCAGCTTGACAGTCACAGTGCCAAGAAGACTATCACTTCTGAAAAATCCTCTACAATAGAAAACAAGAAATATATCAGTGTTACTTGTGTTTCTAGTAATATATCAAGACGCAACATAATGAATGTACTATCAAACGCCAAAGTATTTGCATATTGTATAGAAATGCTTTAGTTTAATTAATAAAGAAATTATTTGCATTTATTATCTAAGCCACAGTATGATACTTTCATTAGATTTGTCCTATGTTGCATCTTTGAAGAGTAACACAGTTGCACAAATATAAACAGATGCTACATCATTGTATTATACCAAGTAGTACGGATTACCAAGTCTAAAGATTAATAAAAGGCATATGCGATTAGCATGTAAATATAAAAAAATAAGCCATGATAGTCTGTTATGCGTTACTTAGATATAACTTAGAGTAAGATTATCTGCGAAATCACTGGTAGATCGATGTCTTAAATATTTGACAGTCTTTTTCAATTATTCGATTAAATGTATTCAGTCATTCGTATGTAGTCTTTTCCAGTATCCTCAAATATTCATCGCAAACAAGAAGTAACGACATATGCAAAATAAATGTAAAAGTGAACGATGATGCAATGAAATGAGTACAAAACGAGAATCAAAGATCCTATCGAGGCATGGTACCTTTGGTGTAGAATGTGTAGTATTAAAATGAATAAATCAATATATGAGGATTGCAAGTATGAAGTTTTCATACCTTGGATGAGTGCAACACAGGATGGGGTTCATCGAGCATCTGCAAGTAACATCCTAATCTATTTACTAATATAAATCTACCGAGGAACTGGAATCGACAGGATTCTACCGTTGTGTCATTAGTCTCGAATACAATCATTAAACAAATGAGTTAAAAAGAATTAAATTAGAACGGTAAAGTCAATATATTCGTTTCAATTAGAGAGGCAAAAATTTAAGCGCAATATCAATGTTTCAAAAAAAAAAGATTAAAATGAAAAGAGAATCCCAAAATTAAAAATGCCTTGATAGCTTTCATTCCAAAATGCAGACTTACCCTTTGGCCCAAACTTGACATTTCACTGCATGTCTTTTAAATGCACGCTGACATTGTCTAGAAGTACGATCCACTACACCGCTTAATGGAAACACAGCCTCATATTCAGGATTATTAGTATCCCTTACTGTGGAAGTTCTATCGGACGGTGGATTGTCAGATGGATACGGAAACTCGAACATTACATATGTGTCTGCTTCACGAACGTAATTCACACCACGGATTATCGATAATTCAAGGTCAGAGTCACCTAAATCCGTGCAGCTCCTGGTGAATAGTTTTGATTAGATTATTGTAACAGAAGTATGGCAGCCTCTTTATTGTGTTCACTTACTGAACTATAGCATAGGTCTTAATTTCATAATGATGCTGTGGTGGTGGCAGTGCGTCCCGTTTTCGAACTCTTAACATATCAAGATCTCTTGTATATCCCAAAGCTAATCGCTCCCATCTATTATAACCTGCTACATCACCTAAGGCCTTTGAATGATCTCTAGTTGATAGGCACCACTGTGAAATAACAGATATGTTTTACATTTAAGCATGCGCGAAGAATTTTGAAGTATATCAAACTTTTTTAATCAACATGGAGGGCACGTGTTATGATAATTACCTTGATTTGTTTGATTAACTGCGCTTCAAGATTATCATAAATTTGTTGATCAGTTCCAGCTGCTTCCTCAGTGCAATTGTCGGCAGAGATCAAAGTGAAATCATCTTCTTTGGGGTCTATTCCATTTACTTGTAATTGCATTTTTGCAAGTGGCGATAACGGAACAGAATCCATATCAACTGGTAAACCAGATTTGCTTGCTTCGATTAATGGATCCAATCCCTTGGCCTGCCTTAAGTAATCTTTTGCCAAATCTAGATCACCGTCATTCTTTGCAGCCAATGCAGCTTGCTTGAGTTCGTGCTGCCTCTGTTGTAACTGCATCATTTGTTTATCGGCGCGCGATGTCACTCGTTTTTGTTTATTCACTGCTGGAAAAAGAAACAATTAATGTTGCTATATGGTGTATGGAAGCGCTAAGAATTTCCAGCAGCGTTAATAAATACCTAATTTGGACCTTGGAGGTACAGGAGGAGCTTTCTTGTCTGGTGACTTTTTGTCCGATTCTTCCCCAGATGGGGTTGACTCTGGTACTAATTCCGACTGTGATTTTGGTTCAGGTTGTGGTGGTGGAATATCTGGCTTAGCTGGAGATGCTGGTGGTCCCATCGATAATGGCGGAAAACCCGGCGGCGTAGGTAGCTCATCAATAGGAATGGGTTTTCCACGAGAATGTAACTTCAGTGCATCCTCAAATTGTTTACAAATACGACCGTATCTTCGTGCTTTTGAGGAATTTCCTTCTTCTTCGGCAGTGGTTTTTGTACGACGATATACTTCCAATCTTTCTTTTAAAGCAGTGCCAATATCGGTAGTTTCCTTTGCCTGGTGCTGAACTGGTTCTAGGAATAGTTATTTTTATATTAAAATTTTCATAATCTCCACGATAATATATCTTTTGTAACAATTAGATAATAGAAAGTTTTTAAGGACTGACCCGACACTTCTGTTTGTGCACCTTTTTGTGCTTCACTTTCCTCTTTTTCTGTCACTGGAGGACTTGCTGCTATTGTTCCTGTTGAAGGTAGATTGGGTGATGGTGGCATGTCAGATAAATCTATATCTTCACCAGCTATTAGACTTGCAATCACTATATCAAACTGTTTAGCTAATTTTACATGTTGAAGAGCTTCTTGAACATTGCCAGATTTCTTCCAGGCAACAGCAGCTGTTTTATATTCTTGCTGTCGTTTTTTCAATAATTCTAGTTTTTTTGGGTCCACGGTTACAGCTTGTGGAGCTTCTGGTACAGGAGTTTCTTCTGGCACAATAGACTCGGCAGGTGTTGTTAGTTCATCGGTTTTATTTTCTAAGAATACAGATGTTTAAAGTAAATACATAAATCAAAACAATTTTTTACTTATACGATACCTGTAGGACCATTGTCAGATGATTCTACAGCTGAAGGTGGAAGTACTGGTGGCATATCAGCCTTATTCACAACTTTCCCAGAATGTGTATCAGCTAACATTCCTTCCAATGTTTTAACACCTCGAGCAAAACGACGAGCTCGTCCTGCTTCATTTTCATTCTTAGCTTTTTTTTCTGCAGTTTTATACATAGCTAGTCTTTCTTGTAATAATGTTATCAACTCTGTAGTATCACTGTCATTCTTTTCTTCCATGTGTGATTGCTCCTCCTCTGAAGGCTCTGGAGAAACAGATTCATCTCCTGTTATCTCCTTAAGCTCATTCTATGACACATATAACAACATTTTCCTAATAATACAAAAGTTCAAAAAAAAATAGTAAAGTTTATGAACTGTTTAAGGTACCAATAAATCAGGATCATCATCATCGTCACCAGACAATTCTGCATCAAGATCGATGTCCTTCATGCTTTCAGCAACCATAGCATCAAGGTTTTCATTTGGAATAGGCTTTGGTGCTGGAAATATTTTTTATGAGGCCTCAGCTCTTCAATAGAAAGTTAAAATATCTAGCAAACAAATATGCAAGTACCTTTACGACGTCGAGGACGTTCGGAGTCGTTATTAGATGTCAAAGCAGCAAGTTCCGCCTCCAAATCATGATCATGTCCATCATCAGTGCTGATTGCAGCGATGTCATCAATATTATCAGGAATTTCAAATAACCCATACTTATGGAAATGAAAGTTGTCATTATTATACGCGTAATGAACGACAGATAAGAGGGTTACAAATTATAACATTTTGTTACCTGCGCCAGACTTCCTGCTGGTCTTGGTCGCCGTTTTACTTCTTTCTTCTTGCCAAACATTTTTGAACAAAATGCAAATCTTTGAACTGTAGCACAGAAACAAGCTATATGAATAATATTCTCAAATGTGTATAAAAAGTTTTTGGATCTTCATAATACGTCGTCGTCACAATCATGAAGTCTGAAGGCTGCGCTCAAGTGGTATCATCCGCGGTACCGCAAATGGTGAAAATTCATTTCATCCTACTCCATGATTCACCATTAAATAAAGACAGTGAATCTTTGAGAGGAACGTGAAGTTGCCTCAGTGGGACTACATTTACGTCGGTATGAAATGAATCATATAATCTATGACCTAAATATCTATCGGGACTGTAAAGAAATTACGATCAAAGGAATATAAAGTATAAGCAATGCTTTAAAAATGCTGTACTATTAACAAATTACCTCAATTGATATTGAATTTTTGACATTTCATTTTTAAAATTCTCTATACAATGCAATAGTCGATACCAAATCTCGATAGGTTGTTGAAACGATATTTGCTTTCTTATTAGTGAGTGACTTCATAGTAATCGGTCATATGATCGACTTAGAGCAAACTGGGCGAGTCCGAGTTTCATCTTTGACGGGTAGGTCCTCCGTGTATCTATACCAAGTAAGAGAAGTGAAATATTGAGGCATAAGAATGAAGGGCTGCCTATTTAACATTGACGGAGGATACCTGGAAGGTCTTTGCCGTGGATTCAAGTGCGGAATTCTACAGCAAAGTGACTATCTTAATTTGGTCCAATGTGAGACCCTTGAAGGTAAATTAAGATCCACTTTGTTACCTTATTCGCTATAAATAATGGCATTTTTTATATATTATCTAAAAATTTCTATATATTCATAACAGAAAAGCTCATATATGCTTTATTTGTTAATAAATTATCATAGAACTGTTCCCCAATTTACTATAAATTGTTCAAATTGTGTAAGGCAAATATGGAGTAATTAAATAGTTTGCAATTAATATATAATTACTTTCTTTAAAGTCTAGCTTTATATTGTGAAAGATAAATGAATTCCTTTATAGATTTAAAGCTACATTTGGCTGGAAGTGATTATGGCAGCTTTCTAGCAAATGAGCCATCTCCTCTATCAGTCAGTGTCATTGATGATAAACTGAGAGAAAAGCTCGTTATTGAATTCCAACATATGCGCAATCACTCTGTCGAGCCTTTGTCCCAATTCTTGGACTTCATCACTTACAGTTATATGATTGACAATATCATACTTCTGATTACTGGTACTTTACATCAAAGACCAATTTCTGAGCTGATACCTAAGTGTCATCCACTTGGTAGTTTTGAACAAATGGAGGCTATTCATGTTGCTGCTACTCCTGCTGAGCTGTACAATGCTGTATTGGTTGATACACCTCTAGGTACTTCAGACAATTCGTTTAACATAATAAAAACTTATATATTATTTATTCTGACATGATAATTTTTAACGCTTATTGTAGCTCCGTTCTTCGTCGATTGCATCTCCGAACAAGATTTGGATGAAATGAACATCGAGATCATTAGAAACACTCTGTACAAGGCATACTTGGAAGCTTTCTATAAATTCTGCAAGGACATCGGCGGTACTACTGCTGATACCATGTGTGAAATTCTTGCTGTAAGATTACTTTAATAACATATCTATTGAAAATCTTTTTAAAACAATAATTACGTAAAACATATTTTACTATCATATAGTTTGAGGCAGATAGGCGTGCAATCATCATCACGATCAATTCCTTTGGAACGGAATTGGGTAAGGATGATCGTGCCAAATTGTATCCTCGCTGTGGTCGTTTGAATCCTGATGGATTAGCTGCATTAGCACGTGCTGATGATTATGAACAAGTTAAAGCTGTTGCTGAATATTATGCTGTACGTATTATAGCCAACATAATTGAGCAGACATTTAATAAGTAAAGGCAATTTCAAGTTATGTAAACATTCTATTGCAGGAATATAGTGCCCTATTCGAAGGTGCTGGAAACAATCCTGGTGATAAAACCCTGGAAGATAAGTTTTTCGAGTACGAGGTACGCTTGAACGTACAAGCATTCTTACAACAATTTCATTTCGGCGTGTTCTACAGCTATTTGAAGCTGAAAGAACAAGAATGTCGTAATATCGTATGGATATCTGAATGCGTTGCTCAAAAACACCGAGCTAAGATTGATAATTATATACCCATCTTCTAATTAGACATGTCAGTCAATTTCATCGCCATTGTATCTATCCCCGTGCGAGCACAAACGAATGAAGTTCGGTTCTAATTCGTATTGTTAGATTTCCTTTATCAGTCGTAATTATTCGATCAGAACGATCGCAATGTTTTATTCGCAACACCGAAACGTTAGAGTCAAATTACAGCCACAGCACATGAGAAATGGACCACAACTGCCAGATGAATTTTACGTCATTAAAACAGATTATGCGAAGCTTTTACATTACTTTGTAAATGTAAATCGCAATGGTCATAGTTAACCGTACCATTTAACTAGTTTCATCGGTCATGAATTACTTTCAAATCGTTACAGAAAAACTTCTATGTATATAGTGTATTTTATTATATTCTTCGGTGTCAAGCACTGTCTTGCATTGTATTATCCCTTGGTGTAATTGTTAATTTAATAACTGCAAACTGTATAAACTAATAAAGTTAAAACGCATTCCACTTATAACAAGTACTATAGTGATTTAATAGACCATAGATATGGAAATGCTCAATACTCAATGACATTTTCTTAATATGAAAATAATTATGTTGTTTTATATACTTACATATAAAACTATCTTATATATTACAGTCACGTGTCAAGATGCACATACATATTCTTTAACAAACTGCTTTTAATGGAATATTTTCACAGTACTCCATTATCATTCACTGATTGTTCCTAATATGGTGTGAAACTGGTATAGCATATCCAGGAATACGATATTATTTATATTATAGGAAAAAACTACTTATTTGTTATGTAGTTGTTCACTATTAGTTGGATTGCACTGCATTATTTCTCTATTTAATACACGATTTCCTTCTGTATGTGAATCGTCTCTTATGGAATTTAACTGATTACCTTTAGAGGAAGGTGATATATTATTTATATAGTGTATAGGGGTAGGCACTGTATTTGAAGTAGAGTTATTCGTCGCAGTTAAACGCTGATAAGTCGCCAAACTTTTTAGTCCTATCACTTCATGATTTTCTTTCCAAAAACGATCACCAATGATGTCATCTACCAGAGATACAACTATAGGTTTCAGTTTACCATTCCCATCAGGCGCTAATTTTCGAATGAGGGTAGTACCTTTTCGAAAAGATGCTGGTTCATCATTGTAATTTATTCCAAACTCTTGGAACAGCAATTCATTTTTGTGTGATGATAGTGTTCCCTTTAATTTCTCACCTGCCTATAAAGAAAAAATGGTGTTGACTGCTTTGTAATACCTCATTACAAAAAAATAAATACCTGCGCAGATGTCATTTGTCTCTTTAAAACAAGGTTCCAGAAACAAGTATTATATAGATTATTAACATGGACATCAGCTTGCCTCCAGGATAAATAATCTCTTAGGTTTTTATCAGTTGGATAAAGAACAACACGAGCATCAAACGAGGGTGGATAGCGGAGTTCTTTATTCCCCATGATACGAGGCCAATGAAATACATAGGATGAAGTAAACAAGGAATTCACGTTAGACATCAACTTGGAAGCTGCAAGAAAAAAATAATATTAACAATAAATAAATTATTGTCTAAATATAATCTTTGTTCTATAATAGAAATTTTATATTTCAGTGAACTGAAATATCCATTGGCATACCTCTACGCTTAAACAGCTGTGTATCTTTCCTGAATACAAATGAATATTCATCACTCTGACCAAATGCCAGAACAATTTCCCTGAAGTCTTCCATGACGGTGATAGCTGCACGATTCATTAGCTCTAAAGCTGCAGCATCGTTAGGTTTAATAAATTGATGAGCAGCAGAAAATTTGGAAAAACTTCGCCCGTCAATCCTAACCACGATCCAACAATTAGGTAAACAAGAATCATCTCGTTCAAACTGTTTCACGTATTCAAATTTGCTCATCGCCATAGTTGAAAGTTCGATAATAATTTGAAATCTAGCTTTGCGTGTCTCCACGTGTTTTTTCGAAGATTGAAGTTCATTCGCGGTTATTGTCAATCACCATCTCTCTTGAAACCTGTTGACATCCAGTTGGCATCGGACACTGGACTGCACTGGACACAAGAGCAAGAGCGCTGAGATTAACGCAGTTAGAATTCGCCGGCGGTCTGGCAAACAGATCTGGTATAATATATGGAATTCTTTAGTTATGATAAATTTATGCGGTATTTGGAAGTTTCGTAACAGGAGTATATATGTTCATAACAAAATTTTAATAGAAAAATTTCTCCATCGTTCACCCACGTGCAAATACCTGTAATATGTGTATAATGGACGTCGAAATATCGTTCTTTGTTTTATAATTTAAATAAGTATCCTTGATACTGTTTGAAACTAGTACTTAAGTATTGATGTTCAGTATTATAGATTATTGTTCAATATCGAAAAATATTAATTTCTACTATAATGTTATTGGTAATTAAGACTAGGTATCTTTGTTTTGATTACAGAATTCAAATTCATTTTTGGATAAAAGTTTAATACTGCTGTTGAAAGTTATTAACTGTTTTACATAGTTATGTTAAAGCAGACCAAGCATAAGAAAATGGACTTGGATATACGATACAAGAGCATACACACGGACATATCAATATTACAAATACTCGATGAAACTGCTCGAGTGAACCCTCTTCCAATGATATATCATTTGATAAAGAAATATAATGAGGAATTTGCCCAGGAAGAGTGGTCTATTGGAAAGCTTGAAACCTTTCGCTCATTACTATGCTATGAGTATCAGCTTACATATGGTCCATCTTGTAGTAGCAATGAATATTATATACTACAAGAACTTGATATTCCAGACATTGAAAATATTTTTCTCATCCCAGAAAAGTCATGGAGTAAAGAAGAGTTGGAGATGATGTTAGACATCATGATATTGCAGACACTTTTGCACTGTTCGATAGAAAAGTTTAATGCACATTTTGAGTATTTTCACAAACATATTGATATATATATGAAGAAGAGTCCAGATGCAAGAACAATGTGCCTGAATGTATTAGGATATTTTGCAGACACTCAATATTTGCAAATTATTCTAATGGATCTCAATGATTCTCTAATGAAAGAATTAGAAGATCGGGACTCATTTTTTGCAGATGCTATAAGGTTATGGCTCCAATTTAAGCAAGACACAGAATGGGGATCACTATTGATGCTTTTACCAAAAATTATTAATACTTGTTCTTCTGGTATTATAACGTCTATACTTTGGAAGTTCATATTAAATGATCAATATGATCTGAATAGTTCACTTACAACTTTCTGTATCCTAGCTGATATATTTTTTCCTTTAAATCCAGAAGATGCTACACAAGAGCATATTGATCAATATATTGATACAAGATTTTGGACACTCATCTTAAGTGGTTTAAAGTCTCCAATTGAGCAAAATCGCAAGCGAGCTTTATACCTTATGAAGAGAGCCATGGACTTTTTGGAAATTCATGAAAAGGAGCTAATAAATGCCAAACAATTCTGTGATAAGCTTTCTGTGCCTTTTCTTTGTGTACGCAAAAATTCTTCATTTGTGTCAATCGATATAATCAGAAAAAATTTCTTTCTACTCATGGAAGCACTTGAAGAAAAACAAAAGCATTTGATAATACCAGCACTGCCTCTTATAAACAGTCTAATAGATGGAAATATAGATCACAAGTCATGTGGAAATTGCTTTGATACACCCTGGCTGCAGTGTATCATGGAAAGGGCATTACATCATGAAAACAATGCCATTGTAAAATGGGCTCTTCTGCAAGCATTCAAAATGGATCTGGATATGTACAATGACAATTTCTTAGCGGTGATAGTGAACGTCCTTAACAACACCTTCCTCTATGAATATCAGAAACCAGATAGACCACCAGAAGTATCCGAACAATTATCCACACTTTTTACTCGAGCAGAAGAGGCAGAGTGTAATCTGGTAAATAGATTTATTGTACTCATTTCAAAAGTTTCATGGGGACCTATTGCCATATATCATGTATCATATGCATTAAGCTCAGTACTCAGTGATACTCCTGTACATAATGTATGGAAAGCTGAACAACTAAGAGCAGTCAAAGAATTAGCGGAAACGAGCTTGAATATGCATTCTCAAACGCTAAGAGCTGCCTCGCAATTACGGATTCTAATGTCCCTTGTCTACAATACACAAGCATCTCTTGATTTGGAATTAATTGCCAATACATTAGCAGCATTTCCAGAGGGTGAGGCTCTGGCTCGTGGAGCACCTTCTTGGATTCTAATTACAAATTGGCTAAAAGAGTTTACCCGTGAATCAACTATTAATGAATTCTTTGAGAAAATGGAGAAGATATTTAAAAAAAATTCTGTACAGAATTCCAACATAAGGACATTTACATTAATGATTATGCTCTTGCATGATGCTGATTTAATATTCAGCAATACCCAGCACTGTGAGAATTGTGCAAGGCGAGTACTGTCTACATTATTCAATACACTAGTTGGTATTGATAATAGACCTTACGCTTTTGCTGATTCCACAATGAGGATCATATATCTTATGAGTTCATTATTGAATATGTGTACACTGGAAGAGGATCAAATAATTCGCAAAATGATCACACCATATCTTGACGTTATTTTGAGATTTATACAGAAAAGCGTTAGAAATACTCTCACATTATCCACCTGTGATGATGTTAATAATTATATACGGGTAGTGAAGACATTTCTTAAAGCGAAAGATGAGCTGGCAAGTTGTGGTTTTAATAGGCATATAGAAGATTTTGAAAAAGACGCAATAGAAATAATTAATGGTCCTGAAGTGTACCAGCCTGTTCAAAGATTATTCGCATTATACATATTACAGTATTGTTACAGCACAAAGAATGTACAGTATAGAGACATAGAAACTTTACTTAAAACATATAGTATCAGAAGTATCTATGCTTTAAAGACTCATGGAACAACCTCTACAGGTAGACTTGCTTTGGAATGTTATAAAGTCACTGCACTATTGATTGATATGTATCTTGATACTGTACCAGTGGTGTCCTGGGTAAAAGTCAATTGGCTGGAGCATGTAGAATATATCTTCGAACGTGGCGGAAAAGAGGTCATTCCTGAAGTGCTGAGAATTTTAAGTAAATTAATTAGCATAAAATATAAAACGGTAGATAAATCTACTGTAGTCTCGTTACTCGAATGTAGCTGGAAAACCACTTTTGAGAGCAAGAAGAGTGAAGTTTATTGGCAAGCTGTTGAAGGAATGGTTGAATTCCTTATGAGACCAAGTTTCTTCAAATCTAAAATCTATGCTGATACTTCGATGGATGTATGAACAGTTAATTCGTTTAAATATTATGTCCTTGTAGAAATTCTCTAAATATATCTCATCTTTCTAGTGGATTAATCTTCTAATGCGTGAAGGAGAAAATGTACCAAAACTCAAGTTAATTTTTCTTGATTATATGACTGATCGTTTAGGTGCAGATTATGTCAAAGTCTTTCCTGAAGCGGTATTCTCTTGTCTGCTACATGGTACTGTACCTCGGCGTGATCAAAGAATTGAATTGCAGACTTGTACTTACATTGCAAAATATGTCAGAAAGTGTTTTGTGGATGAAGTACCTATATGGTGAATAGATTTAATTTATTCAATAATGATTTCAGATATGTATAAATTTTTTGTGTTATTTTATCATATATTAGGAGCTACAATATTGATACTGTTATCAGAGCAAAATCTACAATTCTGTTGTGCAAAGCAATTTCAACAGACTCAGAGGTTGGAGCAACGTTCTTATCATTGGCTGCTCGTAGACTAGAAAGTTTTAAAAATAAACGATATTTTGGTGATTCTCACTTGCATAGAATAAAACATCGTATAATGCAAGTGTTTCTGTTAATAGTACCTGTACTAGATGAGGTAGGATCACAAACATTCTAAAATCTAAAGATTGTTTTCGGTTTTAGAATTTTTATAATTTTATTCGCAGGAGAGTATTAAGTGTTTGCACGAAATTATTCGAAATGACATAATGTCTGAGAGTAATCAGCACAGCGTTAGATACATGGAAGAATGGTTACTCATTCTGATATATACGAATTATAATACCATGGTGGACTCCTTATGGGATATGTTTACCCAGGTTTGTTACATTTCCTTGTATCTAAACAGTATAAGTTTTTTTAATTTTATAAATAAATTTTGTTTGTTTATAGGGACATTTTAATCGACCTAGCTGTTTAACTTCTGCTGCTAGTATAGCATATCATGTAGCACGATTTTTACCAAAATTAGCTCAAACAGATTTCCTTTATTCAGCTATTTCACATATTATACCGTGTTGCATGGGACAACAGTTCAACGTACGTCTCTATGGTCAGGTCAGTTGTATTTTATGTGAATTAAATCCCATTATGCAATTTGACGCTAATAATTTCTAACTCTGATAACTTTTTGGTTCTATTTTCCTTTACTAGGTAGTCTTGGTAAAATTGTATGAATTGCTAATAACCGTAACTGGCCCAAATACTCCAGCTAAATTTGAAGGTCTGCAAGATGCAGTAATTAAAAGTCTTCAGTATGGAAATATGATGAAAAATTCTGGGCAACTGCAACAAGATTTTTATTTTACTATTTTTCATCCAATGGATGACTACAGTCTGGAAGTATGTTTCGTCTTATTTAATGGTCATTGTTCATAAATGATTAATGCATGATTACCATTTTTAACCCAGACTATTTATAAAGAATTGCCACGGCTTGCGAATATTAGTAGTGACGAGTGGATTTCGCCAGAATTGTTTAAAGCGCTCAAATTTACAATGTTTAATAGACATCCTATGAAACATTGTAATCCTACCAGGTCACTCAGTGCGTCACCAGTATCCCCACAAATGTTAAAATCCTCTCATGGTGAGCTAAATGGATCATATTGACAGTTAGTGGTTTCAATATGCTATTCAAATGTATTTTAACGCAGCTGGCACGTTCACATCAGAAGATATCGACATAACTACTACAGGTACCTTAGATATGCAGAAAAAAATTACTCCGTGGAAATCAATGGCACCACTGGATGAGGAACTTTCAGAAATATCACAACTATCACTATCTCGAAAGAAGAATAATAGCGAGGACGGTATTATAGTTGTGGCCTCGCTTGTTGATCGGCTACCTAATCTTGGTGGTTTAGCTAGAACTTGTGAAATTTTTGGAGCTAAAGAATTAGTTATTTCATGTTGTGAACACACACAAAACAGAGAGTTCCAGAGTTTGAGTGTATCCGCGGAAAAGTGGATCACGGTTACAGAGGTATTTTTTTGTTTTCAAAATATACTTTTGTTTCAATGACATCAATGGCAATAAAATGTTATAGGTAAAACCACACCAGTTGCAAATATATCTGACAGAAAAAAGAGATTTGGGTTGGGAATTAATTGGTGCAGAACAAACAGCAAAAAGCATAAGTCTTCCTAAAATGAGATTTCCGAAAAAGACTGTGCTGGTGCTGGGGTAAGTTTTGCCAGAAATTAAACTCATTCTTCTTCTATGAAAATTATTGATCTGTTAATTTTAGCAATGAAAAAGATGGCATACCACCTAACTTAATACCACTCTTGGATGTTTGTGTCGAAGTACCACAAGTTGGTGTAACACGATCATTGAATGTCCATGTTACAGGTGCCATATGCTTGTGGCAATACAGTCAACAAAATACTTTTACAGAATGTGAAACATAATTTAGGATACTCATGTACCCACATGAGACAGAGATTTGCCTAATATGATTAAAATATTTTTTATACTTACACGCTTTTGTGATATTCTAATAGATTACCGAAATGTATTAAAACAAAAAAATACAATAAAGAATATGTTCATATATCGCGTGTATTTTAAAATGAACGAATACAAATTGAATTGCAATTTAATTGCTATTTATTAAACTTACATTCGGTGAGTGATCACATGTTTACGGAAACATCTATAACTGTACGTAATTTCCTATGAGGGTTGGTGATGCTCAAGCACTTAAACATTGTAACCAACAAGATGTCGTTTGCCAATGCATTCGCCAATGTAGAACCAGCAAATAACTTCAACAGCAATTAGGGTGTTCAACCAAGCCTCCCTCACAGTGAGGTCACGGTAACGACCAGTTTTGGCACTTTGGATCAATCTGCTGATTCCAGAGCGAATGGCAGGAATATCAGCAGGAGTAGGTGGCACAAGCTCAACCTTGGCATAGCTTGCAATGACCCTCAGCTTAGGCTTAGCCTCGGTAATAAGGGCTGAAAATTAAGCAAGATAATAAAATGTCAACAGATAGCAAATTGTGGAACTTCACAAGTTTTTAAATTATAATAAAATATTTATACTGACATTTATAAAATTGAAATTAAAACTAATTTTCATGTAGTTTTAAAAAATATTACCGAAATAAAATTGGATATAATACAGTTAGAAATATGATGAAGTTCTATCATAGTGGTTTCATGTTATATAAGGTCAAATTGAGGTGTAACGAAAATTACAAGAATCCGATATGATTAAATGCAGTTCTACTGACCATGTTCAAGTTGTAATTTCATTGGGAAAAATATATTTCCAAAGAGATTACTTACTCTTGATGAGAGCTGCGCCCTTCGCTGCCATTTTTCGTTCTTGCTGTTCCCCGAAAAAGTTACTTCACCCTATAAGAAAAATGGCGTAACTCTATTCACCGATAGGAGAGTACTTAATGAAGACAGCCAACCTTCGAAAATTTTCGTTAGGTCAGTTAGCTTAGCGAATTTCGGGGTAATTGCAGCAAGCAGAACGAGTATTTTCTACTGTCGGTAAAGTGTAAGCTTCCATCATTGGCTATGTGCTTCCGAAGTTGAGCGAGAATTAAAATATAATATAAATGTAAACCTATAGTTTACTAATATACAGATATACAACAGAGGTAGTTCATCTCTCAATTTAACTCCGATTGAAACATAGCGATTGAGAATTTATACACCCCAAAAAACGCTTACGCGTATAAAACTATGCCAAGTACAGGAGTGCTGTGAATTCCTCTAACAAAAAGTATTGAAATGATGCAGGCTAGTACATGTCCGTGTAATTTGTGCTGCACTGTTCTAATATGTAGAATATACTATACGCACAAAGATAAATCCTACTCGGGTGGCCCACCAGTGATTTTACCTAATAGTCAGAAATACAAATGTACAACACCATTGAAATGAAATTCCTTGAATGGTTATTCTCCTGAAATGCTGATCTATCGCAAATATAGTACTCTGTTATATTGTTGCATATATTAATTAAGCAGTCGGTAGCTGAATCTATTGTACTGAAAGTCTGACAATGAGAATACCATGGTAATTAGTTGACGGTAAATTCAAAATGAGTAGTACAAAATGAGAGATACAAATGGTTAAGGAGGGATCATCCAAGAGACCGGTATAAGCGACCGGCCTGTGGAGGAATGAGCGCTCCAAGCCTAAGCGCCCCCAAAAGTGACCCCCCCCCCC
>NW_014333982.1:66290-117774 GCF_000341935.2 Cephus cinctus | reverse complement strand
CCCCCACCCTGGGAGTTCTGCGCTCCGACAAATTTTACAATTTCCAGCATTTGTAACTACTACCCACCGTTGTTCCTGCGATCTAAGTGTTATTGTATACACTTGTTAATATAATTCATCAATCGGGCCACTACCAACATATTAACTTTATCTCCTCTCTAATATGTCTACCAGTGATATCACCCAATGTTCAGAAACTCGAAAGTACTACACTATTAAAACAAAAACCCCAAAAAACACTTAAGTGTAAGAAAAATAAAACCAAGTATAGGAGTGCTCTGAGTTCCTCTAAAAAAAAAGGATTAAAATCATATTATGAATGCCAAGTACATAAGTCACTACGTATCTGCGTATTACATGATCTAACATTAGACCATCATTTTAATTGTATTTTCAAAATTTCCTATAACGTCTTTCCTATTCTTTTATATGACTACTGTTTCTCATAATTAATTACGATTTGATGACCATTTAATAATTAATAAAACTTTAGGTGATTCCTTATAGAGTACTACTTGGAGGGTCCGTGCATTACTTGATATAAATTTGCGTTCATTATGCCAGTCTTCAAACTCAAAACCAACATCAACTTTCTATACAGAGCATATTAACAATCAAAACTTTACAACTGCTTATACATACTTCTGTTGCTACTATTCATTATATTGGGGAAACTAAAAAAACTTGTATATTTATTCGTAAAACAAGGTTTCCAGAATTTGGTATATTAGGTGAAAACGGATGAATACTCCAAATTGAAGTGGTTCTAACGCTCAAGCAGTAATTTTATTAAACACCACATAATAAACGATATACATGTGTTGTATCATACTGTAAAAGCCAAGTACACATGTAAATAATTTACGAATGTAAGTTAATTGCTAGTTTATAAGGAATTTAAATCTATATATCATCCAATCCATGCATTCTCAATATATATCTCATGTCTTTATTAATCCCAGCTCTTAACTCTAAATTCAGGTTCCAAAATTGACCAGTTTGGAGAATGCTTTTCACTGGATAACCAGTTAAAGTCATCGACACAATTCCAATTGTTTACTTTCGGATCAAGTCCAGCTAAATTGAAGTGACTCGTTTGATCTTCATAAGTCCAGTTATATGGAGCTACTCGTATTTTAGTGCAGTCTTCTATAATCGCTCTGCTCGTTACATGAAGGTAAATTGTACAGTCAGTCGAAGAATGTAATCTTAATTGCTGACATGCAAATGCGAATTGACATTCTGTGCAATCGTGGATAAATACAGATGATGCAACAGGCCCTACAAGGATAGTGCATTGTTTTAGGTTAATCATGTGTAGTGTACTGGGTGTACCATATATTCGTACTGTGCATCGGAGTAAATCGGAGAGTAGTACGTCATTCTTGTTAACATTTTCAGCATCAAGTACCAATTGGTCATCAACTTTTCCCATTACAGTATAGGCACTATCACCATATTTGCTTGAGAGTTTGTTGTTCTGCTTAGTGGTGCCATTTACAATGCCCTCTGATATTTTCAGATCTTTTAAACCATCTGTGACATCATGCACTTTCTCTATAGGCTTTTTAACTGCTCTGCGGGCCTTAAAACCAAATTTTTTCTTGGGCAGGAGTTTTAATTCAAGCTCACTTGCTTCATTTTCTAAGAGTTGTAAATTCTCTTGAGCTCTTCGTATGTCGTACATTTTTAAAAACATTTTTGACTGTGATAAATAGTTCTTGAGCGTTTGGATTTCCTTATTTGCTTTGTCAAAAATGCCAGGAAGAGCTGACGTAGGTGCAGTGAGTGCATCGTTCAACATATCTTTAACCTGCTTGCATGATGCATAGAATGCGTCTTTAAAGTAACTCGATTGCTCGGAATCAACAGCGAGTTGCTGCCGTTCCTCTCTTCGTCTCTCGATAACATTTTTTCGTTCACGATCTCTCTTTGTAATACGATCGGACAAACTGCCTTCTATCAGACTAGAGGAATCCATATTGAGGAGATACTATTTTTCTGCCCCAGAGATATTGCTCTTTAGTTTTGAATTGGTGTAACTAGCATCACCCTGAACTTGTTGGGTCATAGGATCCGGCACTCTAGCAGCTGTTTGCAGGATTTTAAGCAGTTGTTCTTGCTTTTTCCTATCAACCTTTGGGTATTTCTGTCCCTCTTGCAAATTCTGAAATGAAAAGTTAACAGTTTCATATTCTCTGACACCTGTCAATTTGAACATTTTTTCACAAGCCAAGTTACCATGGGTTTTTTTTTGAGATACAGATAGCTAAATTCAGGTTATATGATATAAACCTCGTAATCAAAGAAATGTTTATTAAAATCCTAATTATATTACTGGAAGTATGTAGTTTTAATGAAAAATATTGGCAGTATATTCAAAATCATATGGTGTGAACAAAATTATCAATAACTAATGATGAAAATAATCTGTATTCAGATCAATGTTACTATATCAATTCTTATGTAAATTCATTACCTTAATGAAATCTTCTTCTTTCACTGAGGTAACACAAAGAAGAGTATAACTTACACCACCAGAAATAATCAAATAGAGAAAACTTTTTAAGTACGCCATCAAGTGCTTGTAATCATTAACGTGATTTGTTTCTCTCCCAATCTTCAAGATCTAATGTTCTTATTGTCGTATGCCCAGAAAGTTTTTCTCCAACAGTGTAATATCCGTTCAGTATTTCAGGATAATTTTTGTACATGTAAAATCTGAAATCTAAAAAAAAGTTCTTCACTCCAAGTATACCCATTTTCAACACTCTTCGCACTGGCATATATCACAGCAACCAACCGATATTAAAAATAAGAAAGGAGTCTTAAGCTTTAAGAATTCTTTATGTCATTGGAATGAGCAATATAACGATGAGAACAATTTTTCGCGCAACATTACAATTCAATATCACAGAAAAAAGATACACATGTATATATCTGCAAGAGCTATCTCAATAACACGATCCTACAAAAAAATCAATGAACGACTTTATATCTCTCACGGAGTAGAAAATTGCTAATTTTCGAAGTAACCTACAATTGGGAGCGGCAGTCTGAATGCTGATCACTACGCGTACCTTGTGATGTATTCATGCGATTCCAGACATAATACGAGCCACAAAACAATGCTAACTCTATTGCCAAACCAGTAATTGTAAATACTTTTATAAAACCGAAAAGAGACTTGCTCCGGCCCATACTACGACAGGCGGTAAGATTTCCTTAAATGGAAATCATCAATACCGTGGTGGAGAGACAAAATCTTGAGGGAGAAGCGACGTAATGGCTAGAAACGACCAACGGGTTACAGCAGCGATACACACCTACATGTAGCAGCCAGAAAATATGTAGATACGAGTAGGGGCAATGGGCAACTACGAACAATACTCTGCAATCCTCTAACCGGCTCACCCACGTTCACGGGAACACAAGGAACGCACCTCATTGGATCACATTGGTTAATATGTTCTCTGTGCAGTAAAACGGATCTAACGTCAGCACTTGTTTCCTTTGACATCAAGACGCGCCACATGTGAATATATGTGACGCATCACAATGCCATACGTCTTCAGATAGATATATTTTTAATGAGTATAGCGAGAAAAGATGACGAGTATGTTAAGTAAGGATATAATGAATGATTGAATGATCCTTAAATTATTTTGGTAATATATATAGAGTGCGTATACTATTATATGGATTTCATAATAGTCGTAAGGATAAAAGAAACAGCAGAATCTGTTTAAATTCAAATCATATTCATTGTGAATATATGTTATAAAAATATATATGCATAACAAGTTTTTAGAGTGGCGATTCTTTAATTAACTATTATTATATTAATCAAACAAATTGGAGATCACTTTAGAGCGCGTATCCTATACTGTGTCGACATTTTGAATTATTAGAATTGTTTTATTTAATCGTGATATTTTTTATTTGTATAATAGAGTCATCTACTTATCATAAGCTGTCCTGCGTGATACTGAATATTGTATTATAAGTATTGTGTTCGTTAATTCCGTGTGTCATCCCATAAATTTGCGACTAATAGCCGAAGCAGCCGCCCTTGGAAGAAACGAAGTTTTAAACATTGTTAAAGAAATTTAAAAAATAATTTTATAATAAACTTTTTCCTGTTTCTGACAAATATGATTGTACACGATGCAATATTATAATGCTTTAAGATCCAAATAAGTAAAATTAAGATGAACTGCTCTATTGGTTTAAAGGTATCGGGAGGTGTTTATATGCTAAAAATATAAGACACATAAACATTACAATTTTTATATACTAAATTATATAATGTTAATAATTTTAGTCACGTTGTAGTAATGTACAAAGCATCGATGACTTGACATCCTTAGCGTTGGTCTTTAGGCCAAGGCATTACAGCATAGAATAGTCAATCCTTCTGTCTATGTACAATCGTTACTAACTCTCTTCTGTTTATGACAAAATGGAGTTCGCTACAATTATTCATATTGTTTCTCTCGTTATTTCTTTTTGTTATTTTCAGCAAAGACAAGAATCCCAAATGAGATATCAAGTGCATAGCGCACAGCTTCTGTGAATATAATTGCAATAACTTTCCGAACAGAAAATAAAAACAATAAGGATTAACTTACGTTTCATAGCCTACAGCGTTGTGTCTAATTCTTTCTCATATAGATAGATGAATGGACGACACTTTTTATAATATACGTGCAGAAAATACAATCCGAGATGACAAGGACTCTTCCCTAGTGCATAACAATACGAAAATCTTATGTCAACATACATGAGTCTACAGAGAATATGGGAAAAAGTTGGTATTGATTTGATAGGTCAGTTTTTTTTGTACATTGATACTACTATATGGTATACTCTTTTGACAGAGCGATAACACATAACGATAGAGATGATTGTATCTATTAAAAAAAAAAATTTCAATTGATAATACTTATTGTCCCACGTTAAAGAATCGATGGCCAATTATGTCTTAAGGAAAGGGTCCATGTTGTCTAAATAAAACTCTTAACTGATTTTACTATAAATCGGTATCTTATATCGTAATCAAAATCACTCGCTTATCAGTAATAATCTGGTAGTTCCAGCGAAGTATACAAAAACTGGAGAATTCTCTAATCTAGAAATACTCGTACGTACTAAGTGCGTCCGATTAATGTCAACGCGATCTCCTCGGCTGGGAATACCGTGTGCATTTGCGACACATTACAGCTATTTACATTTATATGCGAGAGAATAACGTACGCATTGTCTTATTCATAGCATGCACGGACGTTCCAATGCACTACTCCATGTTTTTGTTAACGATTCGTTTCTTTTCGTTTTCACTTATTTGTGTTATCCACTTCGGTAGGTAATCGATAACGTTTGTCTTGTTCAGTTGACAGTACAATTATCAGTATCGATAAATCAATTGTGATTTTCATATACATAGAACAGGACTTATATGGTAAAGTTTTTTTTGACATTATTTCTGAAATTTTGTATTTGCATTTCGTTTTTACACTTAGATTTTAGATTTAGGAAATCGTTTATTTCTGTGAGGTAATGATATCTTGGGATATTGATAGTTCTCTTTGATGAGAAACAATAATTGTTTTGATGAAGTTAACGATAATAATTTCATTACAAGCTTTTATTGAGAAATTAATTGAATTTGTGATTTGTGTAAGGGTCACTGTAGAAGTTGGATGAATTTTGGTCTTGTATTCTGAACTATGTACTTAGAACACATAAAACAAATGTTTGCAATGACAACGATTGCATTCACGTGTGACCATATGTAGAAATGGTCGACAATTCAAGTAAAATTTATGTAACAACTGTAATCCATAATATCTCTTTATACAAGTGATTTACAATATCACTTTGGGTATTCGTTAAATCAAAACCGCAATATTAGATGTAAAATTTAATACAGTTTCTTATTTCTTTATATTGCGATTGCGAGTCATAAGGCAGTATATAAGCTTATGAATGTTTTTTACCAAAGATTATATTCTTTTACAGTCATATTTTATATCTAGAATCACGGCATACGGTTATCGATGTAGCACTCCGTTTTGTCCAATTCAAAGTTCATTAATTTCTAATTCTGAATTTCTATACGTTTTCATTATTGCTTGTTTCGTATCTTTCCTAACCTTGGTCATCATTTAATACGTTATTAACAGCAAAATGAAGATGGCCATGACTATTCCTTGATAAAGTTATATGAACCTTTGACAAAGCCTCAGCAATTTTTCAATTAAATTACAAGCTGATAAAATAAGCTGACAATTTTTGAAATCATCATGTAAACACACATTTTAGTATTGAAAATAAGGAATAATTCTTTTCCAAATTTCAGGTAAATCTCTTATATGGTATTCCAAATAATTGTGCTCCGTAATGTCGTTTATTGAAAAGACATCTGTACATATATGTATATCTCGCTTTTTGTGATATAATTAAGACCTTCGATTACGTTATTTCATCAAACAAAAAGCCCGTTCACAAGATTTGGATATAGTCATCCTATTAACTGTCACTACGTTTTCGAGTGAATTCTCCTTTTAAATAAAAATGAAGAACAATAAAACGTATATTATTAGTATAGAAGTTGAAACTCGACAACTTATCACAACCGTAAGCTTGCTTCTCATTTTAATAAAATTGTGCGCAGCCAAAGACTTAGATAACGCTAAGCACATCGCATCATATACGTAATTATTTCCTGGATATGGGAGCACAATTTTGTGAATCCAAGTTCCCAAATGTTCAGTTACCCAAATGGTACAGTTCTATTAAATTCAGAATTCCCAATTTAATATGTAAGCAGATATTAATAGACCTATAGAGTTTGCCGCTATATTGTTTGATATTATATGAGCCTAATTTTTTTGGCAGGACATGGCAATTTATAAAATGAGAGTAACGTTAATAACCTACCCAACGTTAAGTATGTATACCACAATATAAAATCACTCAATTAATATAAATAAAACCTATGTCTCAAGATCCGCAGTTTTTTTTCACCTTAGTGGTTTTAACGAGAGCGTATAAATATACGAAGAGAACAAAGAACTAGGAATCGTACAATAGTGCCTTACGACTCGGTTCTCCAAAATTTATCCAGTCTTAAACAAAATATAATTTCTAATAGCACATACCAATTTCGGTCATAGATAAAAAATAATTCCTTTTCAATTGGCACGATAATATGTATATTCCGTGTCAGTCCTTTAATTTCGAAGTTGTCAGTAGCTCCCTTTCTGTGAGAATAATTTCCGTGATGTAATATTTCCCTTTTTTTTTTTAAACGACTGTACAATTTAAAATCTTGCTTTCCAGTGCCAATCCCATGAATGAAGTTTTCCATATATATTGTTTGCCTCTAGTCCCATTAACGCAATAATGCTCTTCTCTATTTCTCCATATGTGGATCACAACACAAGTCTCCTTATTCCAGCATACACAATGTGTAACGCAATTCGCATACTTCTGTCACATCCACAAATTACGTAAGAAAAAAAAAAAAAAAAAAAAGAATACTCGCAGACTCCCAATGTTACACTCAATTATTGGCTTATCTGTAATTGATTGGCTGTTGAGTGCTGCCATCCGATAAGCCCTTTAATTACCCCCATTCGGAAAAAAAAAAAAAAAAAAAAAAAAAGAATACTCGCAGACTCCCAATGTTACACTCAATTATTGGCTTATCTGTAATTGATTGGCTGTTGAGTGCTGCCATCCGATAAGCCCTTTAATTACCCCCATTCGGACATTCGACGATTTGTAAATCGGGGTATCGAGGCACGGGGATTGTGATAAAGGGCTGGGGAGAGTCAACAGGACAGTCTTTTGAACACCATGGGGTCATGGGAGTACTGGTACACTGTGGTCCGCTACGACACCATCTCGTGCCACCCGCTACCGTTTGACGAGTTGCTCTCAGGTGATGCTAAAAATCATAAGATATTAAATGATTATTGGTTATCAACTATCAGGATTCCTCGACAGTGTTTCTCAAGAAAAAGGATTATTATTAATGATTTAATTGAACTAACCAGTCTTTGCATTATCAGCTCTCTCAGGAGAAGACGATCTTGGACCCCATATCCGTACAGTGCTGTCATCAGACACTGAAGCCATCATTTGGTGATAAACGGGATTCCAGGATACGCAATTAACTGTCCTACTGTGCCCCGTAAGAGTTGCTATGGGCAGCTCTCTTTTTATATGCCACACGTATACCTTATTATCTGTAAGAATCGTATACGCAAACCATATACCAATAGGGTACATTCAAATACATAATATACGTAGTTATTAAATGTAGTAACTATTTACTTCATGTAAGAATTGCCCACGTATAATTCTACTACTGTCTCCAATTATTCATAATGAATGTTATGCGAAAGTAGCGTGACAATGATATCACATACAAAATTCTAATCGAGATTCATTCTGATGTCTTAATCATTATACAGATAATGATAATAATGATAACCCACCTTCACTGCCAGATGCAACAAAGTCTTGATTGACACCACCAAAGCAGCTATGAATAGTAAAATGTCCTTGTGTGACACCTTGGAAACGTCTGACTAGGCATCTGTCTTGTAAATCCCAGAGATGCACGCCTTGATTGGCGACATTGAGTAACGCCAATCGGTCCGCTTTATTTACGCTGAAGGACATCACCGGGTGGTCCTCTTGGAGGCTGAAGAACACGCACAGTTCCATCGTGATACGGCACCACAAAATACTTGTTTTCTCATCAGTAGTCGAATACTCACATCGCGAAGTCGCACAACTCATCAAAATTATAACCGCGAATACGATGATGAGAATCGGCGGCTAGCACGGTCTTTCCATCGCTTCTGCACCAGAGACACCTCACTCGCACTCCTTCCCAGGAGTCTAATACGTTACCGTCCATGTCCTAAAGCATCGATCAAAAGGCAATCACGAAAAGACCGTAAGATGCACTCGACGCACTATAATGTAAACTCACGCATTGGTAGAATTGGCCACGTAGACCACCGGTTACAAATTTGTTTGCGTCGCGATGCCAAGCACAGGCTGTGAGCGAGTCCTCAGTGCTTTGAGTCAATTTAACACGTAACTCGCAGTCGGGTGTGTCGACACTCCAGAGCCAAAGTTCAGGACAGTCTTCAGGCCCACAGGCTATCAGGTGACTACTGTCAGGACTCCATGCGATCAATGCCACACCGTACGTATGTCCTTCCAGTGTCTTCCTGTGCGTTACTCTCAAGGTTTCCTATATCACATGTTCGCAGTGGGATAGTTATAGGTCCAAGATTCAATGTTTAACCCTTAACCCTTGAGGTTTTGTTTTTCTTGGTACCCTCAAATCCAAAGCGTGGATCATTTTTGACCGGCTCGTTTCTCACTAACTCAACGTATTAGAAGAAATTTATCAAAATTCTAATATTAGCTTTGAACCTTTTACTACATACTATAAAAAAACATCTGAAATAATTATTTTCAATATGTTTTCATTATATACTCTCAACCTTTCCAAAAGTTCAAATCGGCTCGGACAAAAGTGACCCAGGTTTAGGGTTAAGGGTTAAGTTTATCATCAATGAACTCACGGGGTCAACGTCCCATATGATAACGGTCATATCCTTGGACCCAGTGGCTAGCTTGAGACCATCTGGTGAAAATTTACAATACCAGACTTCATCGCAGTGATCATTGAGCACCTGGGTAGTATGGCACGGGAATTGCTCTTTGCTGCAGCTGTGATCCACCAGCAGCGAGACATTCTCTAGACTCGTCTGATCGAAATAAATTGAAAAATAATTGAGGGATTATTAAACGATTTTTGTTCAAAGATCGTTATCTCTCTGGTATCGTGAATAGGATTTTCTACCTAGTGTAAAATTGGAGATATTAACCATGCAAAGACGCAGGTGAGCGATAACTTTGATAGTAAGAAGGTATCATAATTAATTAGAAACTAGTCGGTACCTGAGTATGAGTAATATGGTATGTGCACTGTTGATTTTGCATTTCCACAGCCTGACATAAGAGAGAGTGAAGACGTCGTGGAGGTAACATTATGGAAGGTGGCAAATATTTCTGCAATCTGTCCATTAGAGCAGCCCTCGAGGCAGAACCTTTGCCATCCCAACCGGCACGTGTCTGTCAACAAGTGTCTATTTGCTAGTGATCAAATTTTCAGTTATACGTTAGTTTCATGAACGCTTCTCACGATATTTCGTATTCTCCGCGATTCAAAATCAATTACGACGTCTTTCTGTCAATCGCAACGATAATGGTACATTGAATTTCAGTTTCGTCGTGCGTATCATGCCCTAAGAGAATTCGAACGGCACTCGTTATATCAGTACCTGGAGCTCGTCCCGTCCACTGCACATCATAAAAGCGGACAACTGATGAACACGTCCGGTGTTGTGCCCAAGTGGAGTAAGTTCGTTGCGAAGTACTTGCAAGGCCTCCAACACTAAGCCTTCCTCCAGGTATTCGAGATACTTTTGCTCAAGAAGCAGGAACTTCATTTCCTGAAAGACACGGCGTAACGTAACGTGTCTCAAAGTGGTCCCCGAACGTTCCCTACTTAATGTCCATGACGTGACGGAATTCTCACCACGAGGCTCTGGCCGGAGCCATTTAAGAAGGATTTCAGTTCGTTGAGATCATGATCCGCTTTGTTCCAATCGCCGTCCATCACGTGCTGCCGAAACTTTGCAGCAGCTGGATGGTCCAAGCGGCAGCCTGACTCTTGCATAAGCAAATCAGCGGTACGACTGAAACACACATTTTTTTTTCGTTTCAGTCTTATTAAAACAAAAAAAGAACAGATATTAGGCACGTATCTAATAATGCTAACAAACTGTATCCCTGAGATATTGAATTCATTTTTTAATATTCTATTGTCAAGACTGTACATGACTCACTACACTACATCATTTTCTATATGCGACATGTAAACAAATGCGCAAGGCTTCGTATTACTTTATCCTGTATCTTTTAACATTGAAGATCGAACGGCGACGCATTAATGTTTGGCAATTTGGGGCGTGCATGATCTGAATTTCACGTGATTTGGTAGTGTTGATAGTTTTTGTACGACTTTTCCCGTGTCTGAGCACTAATACTTTTCAGTAGCTATATGGTTATAGTACAATTATAGCTGGTAGATACTATACAGACTATATTCCAAGTTTCTATAATTAGCTTTCTCCCACTTTGTAACTTCCAGCGTAGATACGTGGTGATACAATACTTTTGATAAATGCATTAAAACAAAGAAATTTTATAAGGCTATACTTTTGAATCACTTCTTAGAATATTGCGATTAGACTGCTTGTATCATTCTCGAAATTTAATTACTATCTCATTGATAGCATAGTATAATGACCCTATGTGCATAAAAATAAGTACACAAAGGAACCGAGAGAAAAAGCACATAATAGGCATATTTTCTCTAGACAAATGACGTAAATAGAGCTTGCTGTTTCGAGATTATTCTTTGAGGTATTGAAAGATACTACAACTTGTACGCACTCAAGTCCAACTGTTTTCAAATGCTGTCCGATGAGACGTACAATATCTTGATTTGTTTTGTCCATAATTTTAGGAGGTCCTAGGGCCCTATTAGGTTCTCCATTTATTCCATTCAGATCACCATCAGGTCCTGGCGCTAAGTTGCCATTGGTATGAGGTCCACCAGAATCTGCTGTTGCTCCATTTTGTTGAGGTCCAGATACAGCGGAACCATTAGAGGTTTGCTGCATCACACTGTGACGCATGGGAAAACATCATTCGTAACAATTTTATTATGGATCAAGACAAAGGGATACATCTGTCTGATCATTGTTTTAAATCACTAACATTAACCATCCTTCACAAAGAAATAAAGAACTTTACGATCCTCTCTTCATTAGCAAACCTAATAACTTTGAATATATCACATTGAAGCATTCCTTTTCAAGTACAAATGGGTTGACCCCAAAGTCACTAAACGTTGGATAGATATAAAAGCAGATATGCGAGCGTGTGATTGGATTCACAAAAAAAAATCCCCGTCCCTGTCTTGTCGTGTTACCGATAATTCTCCATCTCGGGGTTGGAGTGGTGCTCGTCCGCTGGTCGTAAGGTAGCCGGGAGACAACTACGGGACCTTTTGCGCGGTGGCGGAGCGAGTCCACCGTCGTCCGACTCGCCGCTCGAGGCCAGGCTTGTGCGCGTACCGCCCCGTTTTTCACACGATTATTGTCCCTGGGTTCGTTGGTGGGGCAAGGGCTGAGGCTGGGGCTGGGGCTGGGGCACGCACGCAGCCACGGTTGCAGGAAAATCGCGCCCCCCTTTTTCCCGTGCGTTTCGGCCACCGCTTGCTACTCCCTCGGACAATCCAATCGTTGACAAAAAATGAAGAAAACAGGATTCTTGTACGACTGCCAAAACGGACACGAACAATGACTGCTACACAGCTGATACTTGTTTGGATCTCCGTTTACGTCACACCACGGTCTTCTTCGGAGATAGGTTCGCTGGCTCGCACATCCTCTATTGCTCAAACGCAGTATGTCAGACAGTCAGCTTCAGAACGAGTCTACATTTTCTGATTTCAACAGATGGCGTTGAAAACTAGAATTACCATCTGAGTTGTTCTTCTACGGATATTATCCTTGCTGATGTCGAATGTTATGTGCTAACCCTTGCTCCTTCAATAACTGGCTAACAACAGCCTACCGACCGTGGAATAGTCTGTTAACGAGCCGTGTTATCACCTGTGCTAACGAAGCTAACATCACAGGTAAGCTCACTTAATGAGGGAGTTGCAAGAACTTCCGCATTGCTGATGGAATCCTGTTGATCAGCTATTGGAGCGGTTGATGTATTTATTCGAATTTCACTTCCATCCTTTTTCATGTAAGCAATTTATACTCATGCTTAGGCGTTATTTCCGCATGGCTTGTGGTTTTTATATCTGATCTCTTCCTCGTATCGACCATATCAACCAATAATAATATAATAATACTTCTTTGGCATTACATTTATTACTTCATGCATTCGCCACTATTATCTACGCCTGTGGAAGGTGAGTTATAATTTGTTAGACGCAGTTTCATTCCTTCGGTTCTCACGGATAATATGCTTTCGCTACGCACTCCATGGCTAGTTGTAATTAATCAAACGATCCCCGTAATACCGATGTTCTTCGGTCGAATATTATTAAGATTGATATGGGGAACATGGTGAAACACCCTTCGAGTAAATGTTCTACAAATTAACTCGCACAACTGAGACTACCGGTATGTCACTTGGGATTAACGAGGATAAAAACGAAGACATTCCTTTTCAAATGGGTTATTTCGTTCCCACGAATTATATATATACATTCCTATGTTAGACCTTTCAAGAGCAGTTATCATTGATGCCTGAAATAAAATCAAATGGTACCATCATTACTTTTACGATCTGTGTAGTGCCAGTCGATGACCTATCTAATTACATCGATTTAATATCCCCATGGGATACTAAAACAATTTATACTCTATGAGAAAAGTATAGGTTATCCTATGATGTTATATTGATAGTGTAACGTTCCGTCCTTATACCCTCCTATCCTCTATCCTTTCTCCTTCCCAATCATCCATTCTCGATGATGGATACGTCAAGAGCCCCACATAAGAGTGCATAGCGCACTGTGGATGTGCGTAACAGTATCTGAGAGAACTCCCCAAATCCTAGAATTCCTCAATAATCCTATCGACCTCTCACAGCGACGCCGATAAAGGAAAGGGAAGACAGGACTTTTAAATATCTAATATTGCGTAATTCCCTTGAATCTAGTCACAGCGCAGTCATGAGGATATAATATTAGAAATTATTACTTTTAATATTCCTAGAATCCGAAATACAGTCGACATACTGAAATCGAAACAAACAAGTGCCCAGACGCTACAAGCCGGCACGCACCGAAGACAATAGAAACACCAGTAATCCGGTACTTGAAGAAAACCACTAATTGAATCAGTGAAATCAAATATCCAAATCCAATCGTAAATCAAAATATTGAATCCAAAAAGCGACGTTAACACCTCGGGTGGATAAAAATCGTTATCCCCACTAATTTTAACGTATGCCTATCGAGGATATAAGCAGCGGCTTCCTCGATAGGAATTCATTCGGTCTACTCGTATCTATCTAGACGAATCGACAAGACCCTTGTACACCACAAGCCGACAAGAAGCTAGTAAAGATTTGGAAAGTGTAAATTATCAAAAAGCTAGGAGAACACCAATCCTCTGTTCCAGAGCGAACCAGTGAACAGTATAGTACTGCAAACTGTGGGAACTCATCCTCGGCAGTTCCTGGTCTTGGAAAGCATTGTGTCTCCACCCTGTATCAGGAAATCTGCCATCCTTGTAGATATTCTGCATCGAAGGCATTGTGCTGGAGCTGTCAGAAATCGACCACTACAGAACAACCACACTCCTCAAAAAGCTCAGGTCCCAATGTCATTGTGATTAGTAGCTGTCTGAGCATCCCGTAGCTCTTACCAGGCCTAAGGAATCATTGTGATACCCCCTAGTGTCAGGAAGGGCATCCCAATTCCCTCTGCATTCTCCTGCAGCGAAGCTATTGTAATAGAACTGTCAGGATTGCAGATCATTCACAAAAACAACCCACCTTAAAAAGATTCAGCTCCCAATATCATTGTGATCAGTAGCTGCCCTGAGTCGATCCTATCCTTAAGATAAGGGATTTATAGCAAACGGGATTCATTGTGATCTCCTGTGGGTACTGAATCATTATCATCCTAACCAATAGCTGGCCCACGGTCTTCGGACGCATTGTGCAATCTGCTGTATTGTGGTTCCAACTACCTCTTTCCAATTCAAAAGGCTAGCAGAGAGAATACGTACAGAGGTAAACAAAAACACTTCTTGTCGCCTGTGGTACTACTAGCAAGCTAGAGACAATTATAAAGTGTGTGCATGAGAGAGAGAGAGAGCAAAATAGAATATTAAGGATACCTAGTCTGTAACTTATAGGACAATATATCATTATTTTTTTTATTTTAAAAAACTCCAGTGTCCAAATTCTTTCTGAAGACGCCTGCTCAGTGTACAAACCCTGCAAAAAGTCTCGTGATTACGAAGGCTATAAAATCACGAAACGTCTCAATAGACGCTAGCTAACTCGTTTATTTTTAAAGATGTTTTCCATTCTGGTACGTACCCCACGAGTTACTATAATACTATATATACCATGCGGGTATAGAAATGTCAGAAACGTTCAATACAGATGTACAGTAACGTGCATAAATTTTTCATAAAGTTCTTGAGCTTATGTCCACAAGCATATCAATAGTCAACCATTGATTTTTCACGACTCTTGTCTTTTCCTTTCTTACAGTGTTCTCACGTGACCAGTCGCATTATAGAAAGTGCTACCCCAAAATCATATAAAGAATCATCATGAATGCTCGTACCCACGCGTTGTTTAGGTACGATTGTATGTATATACTGGTATACTTCAACACGCGAGTATGTTGCAGCGACTTATAAATTGTGCTTATGCAACATATCATACGACACGCACGGGTACGCATACTCTTGGCCGTGAGGCTGTGTGAAAGCTACCCATTCATAACTCTCTCATGCTGAGGGCGTGGAGCCGCGGTGGTTCGTTTAATAGTCCTTTTAGTAGTCACAAGGCGATTTCCTATTAGTCTCTCGTTTCCTGCTCGCCGCTGGTATTATTGGGTGACGCTTATTCGATCTCTGAAAAATTGTCACACAGGTTTATAATAGTATCAAGCCACGACGCCATTATGAAAATAGAGAACAAAGCATATAGAACTGCATCACAGATCCTACAAGAGGAAAACGACATAAGAGAGAAAGAAATTATAATAATATAACTTATTTTGCAGTGACCGAGGTTTATCGTCAGAAATATGAGAAGAGAATACAAATTCAGCTAAAGGATGCCCGAGCCAGCTTTGAAAATTAACCACGGGATCGCTGCTGGGTGATTCCTATGGTCTGACCACGGACATGTTCCTGAGCTATGAGAAAATCTAGGTACTACAAGGCACGTTATATATCCATAAGACCTTAGTGTAGATAGATTACAACCTAAGCCCGGGTCTGGCGCATACCATGCAGCTCTCGATGGCCCTGATCGTGGCCGGCGCATAGCTCGCAGCATAGCTCGCAGCATGGCTCGCAGCATGGCTCGTAGCGCGTTGCCGGTGTGTTGAGCTGTGCTGAGCAGTGCTAGGCTTGGCGGCTGGGCTTACGCTAAGGTTGGCTCGGGGAGTTCGAGCCGGCGTGTGCCGCCAGTCAGTCACTCGCCGGTCGCCGGTACAGCACGTTGCTCTGTAGCGCGTTGCTTTTGCTCCACTTTTATGGCTCGTTAACATTGCTCTCTGGCATGCGTCAAATCCTCCGGCCAAATAGTAATAGATATTAATTATGAAATCTTTCGTGAGAGTTACTTGGCCGCTAGGATGCTGAATACCGGAGCATCCGGACACCTGCTGCTCCGAATTGTGAGTGTAACCCGCTTCTACGTACCATCGTCTTGGTTTCGTTCATGCGTCAGTCTCTTGCGTGTATAATTTCTAAGCATTAGGATAACTTCGTGTTACCAGCGTTTCCGTGCCGTTTGTGCTGTGAGTGTAAAGCCAAGTGTTTGTTTCCACGGCCACCTGTTGCGCGCCCATACGTTCTTGTGTCACGTTGGATTACCAGATTACGAGTGTCGTCGGGATGCCGTCCTTGCCGGGATAGACGCGATCGTCCAGACGCGGAAAGGTATGAACGCTTATTATTAATCTTCTTGCACGAGAACAAATGCGTTGGCGGTTTCATGGTGGACTTTCAGTTCGAGGAGTTTTACAGTCTAAGGTGTACAGTACTCATTTACTGGTCAACCGTTATTCCGTAATGTGCATTCTGCGTAGGCCAATGCGCTTTAGCAGCGTTATTTAGAGGTTACGTTCGATTTAGTTGTCCGATCGAAGAATAACGATAAGATGACATGCCTTTGGCTCGCTTTAGAATTTACTTACCCGAAGGCTACTGACATTCCACGCTTGGGTTTGCCCTGATAACACCGATGTATACGGCGTACCTTCCATCGCAAGTGCCAAGGATCGTGATCTTGATCGCTATGATTTTAAGGAAAATATTGAATAATTGTCTATTCCGTTTTTACCGACCTTACCGTTTATGCCGGTAATCACTAAATGCAGATGAGTACTAAAAAAATCCTCATACAAGCCTATTTGCATGAATACGGTATTCTATTTGATTGTACATAAAAAGAAATTCTTAAAGCGGAAACTACAACGATCAAGATAGTTCCAGCGTCTCGGTTAATCCACGTGCATAGTAAAAATATAATCCGCGTTCAGCTTTAAAGAAATCTTGCTTCGATTATCAAGATTGTGTCATCTCCAAAGGATCGTGACCTTCGTCAACCTGTGTTAACGTAACTCCAGCAGCTCTCGTCTCCGTACAGAATAAGTGACGAAAAATAGTAAAATCCAGGCATAGAACAAATCCGGTAGGCGCATTCATGTTGTCGCACTCCGAAGGCTCTTCTCCTTAGCTGAAAGTGCTAATGACCCTTCTTTCCGTGCCGGCAGCGTCCACAAGGGAGAAGAAAAGAAGAGAAAAGGAAAAGCGAAATAATCGCGTTACCGCGAATGGCCTCTACTATACCCAGCAGTCACACGTATGCACGAGCTCGCGTAAAGAATTCCCGTGGTACGTAGACCGGCGCGTTACCGCACGGTGGCACGTCCTCGACGTGGTCGTCGTGGTCGTCGTGGTCGTCGAAGCCAGGCGGAGGAGTACGTACACGGTAGATGAAGAAGAAGACGAAGAAGAAGAAGGAGAGAGCAGCAGAAAGAGGAAAGAAGTGAAGGAGTATAAGAGGAAGGATACGCAGGCAGGATAGAAAGACGAGAGGAAGACAGAGGAAGGTCCAGAGACGTTGGTATACGCTGGTGAAGGGTATGCAGTGAGTAGGTAACGTGGTGAAGCTGCTCGAAGAAGGAGAATAAAAAGGAGACGGAGGTACAGTTTGTTGGCGATGGTGAGGGAGCGAGAGAGAGAGAGAGAGAGAGAGCGAGTAAGAGAAAGGAAGATAGAAGCAGGAGAGAGGATGGTAGAAGGGGAGTCCCGAGACGGCGGGGACGGACGTAACTGCATTCCAGAGTGAGCGCGCATGCGCACTCCCACCCGTACTAGCACCCGCGCACTCTACTCGACCGGGCCTGACTTGATTCACGCGAGGCTCACCATTCCGTGTTCGCGCTTACCGACACAAACCTTCTTCCGCGTAGCTTGCCAATTTCCAATGACCGGCTGTATAGGTATGCGAATCGCTGTTTGGCTTTTCGCGAATTGCTACTTCGCCCAGGGTTCAGGCTCTTCGACGCTGACGTCTCACGGATCGCGTGGCTCGGGCGTCGACTTACGTCATAAAAATGCCAATGAAACTCCGATCAATGAAAGGCTCGAACCACCTCACGCCATTGTGTGGCATAACATTCGATCTTGCCTAATCCGGCATGGAGTCTCCGTGTATTTAGATTAGTTACGGATTTATAGGATTGACTGGGATCGATTGCATTGATTCACAATTGGGTGTATTGACCGTTTTTATTATTCTCTTCTTAATCGATAGACTGCATCGAATGTGCCTGTCGATCGTGTTGCCGCGTTATTAGCTTATCACGCTTTCTCGCGTGACCTATAGCTGCCAACGCGTATGCAGCGCACGCACGGGCTTAAGTTGCCTTATGTAGCATGAGCCTCCTAGATTGACCATCGGTGCCCGGGTCAGCTGAAAGTTTAATAGAAGCGTCGGTCTATGATCGAAATGAGAAAATAAGCAGGTAACGGACAGAGAGGGAAGTGGAATAAAAAAGGGCATATTTGTTTCACCTGAAACCGATGACTCGTTATCTGTTTTGCTCGAAATGAGAATAACGTCAGGCGTACAGGTAAGCGATCTTTCTCCGAGCGAAATCGTGCATGTCGACTGTAACCAGCTCAAGCGGAGGCTCGTCATTGTAACAGTACAGAAATGCCTGATTGTAGGCGCCGAACGGTTCCCCGATGGCTGTCTTCGAGCACCATGTGCGCTGCTGCATGCTAATACGAAGGAAACGTTAGGCGTGGACGTCGCGCTGTGAAAATAGGACCGGAGAAAACGTATCGCTAATGGCTACCAATTATCGTGGAACGAGCCAGTATGGTTGAGCGATACACGGCTGTCCGAGCTGTAAATACGGTACAGATAAAAATGATATTAAAGAAAATTACGAAAAAATGAATAGGAACTCTAATAGTTACGCACTCCACGGTCTGATTTAATATCCACGAAGCCTACGTATGGGTACCAACATGTTAATAAATACGTAAGATCATGGAAATAATTTTGCCCTTCCGGCTGCCCATTCCTGTTTCATACAACTACTGCCCATCTATATATTTATATGGTTGGTGTCACATCCGGGACCACTTATGGTTTTATCAATAGACTTTTTCTTCTACACGTCATCTCGTATCTGCCCAGCATCACCTTTCCAGCTTTCGATATGGACCCGGTAGGTGCACATTGCCGTGCAGAGTGACGCGTGGTGTATATCTATCTCTAATAAGTGAAATTCTGCGAAGCTTCTTCTATCAGCTCACCAAAGAAAAGGGACCTTGATGGAGCTGAGGTAGCCAAGTGGCCACTCGAGGTAACCGCACGGTAGGTATATGTATACCTACCTGTACGTGACCGAGTGCTCGCGATATCGCGAGTTATTACCCCTTATTGCTGCACACCTTTGCGTTTGTATATCTCACGTACCTACCCGCTCAGAGCCTGCTGACGGGTGTGCGCTTACTCCGGTGTAAATAATGCCAGTGCAAAATACCTTTCGAGGCTGCTCCAGAGGACGTTGGACTACCAGTGCATCCAGGGCATGTATCGCATTGAGTCTACGTGTTAGCCAGACGAATGGAATCCGTCATTGTGCATTTTTTTTTTAAATTTCATATCCCGTGCTTGGTCTGGGAATTATGTGTTTTCAATATGAAATATAGTTTTTGCTGAGGACCAGTTTTTAAGGGATCTAAGGAATATAGCATGGTCGGTTCGATACAAGTCCAGGTAATCTCTATGGGTTTTGAGATTGGGCGAAATAACCTGTAAGATAATTTTTTGAATATTATTTGTTGGTGTATCGCTTACGTGCTCCAGAAACTTTTGGATTTTTCTCCTGATTGTTCTGTCCTTCCCGCTAGAGAAGCTGCGGGTAAGATCTTCTATCTGGGTCACGTACCACGCAGGCATACCAGGGTGTGCGAGATAGAGTGCAGGATAACTATACGTCGTACCGAATAATATCATGATAATCCTGGGATAGGTCCTCGCACGTGACACTCTACACGTGATCCGTTCTCTTTTTCACGGAAGAGATACGCTCACGTATTCACCTGGCTTCGTTCTTCGCGAAAAGGATCTCGAACGAATGGAAGACGCTGTGTAATCTCTTTGAAAAGAAAGAAAAAAAGTGAACGAATCTGGTCTCATCGCTCTGTATCCATATTGTTAGTATGGAAATCTCTATTGGTACGGAATATCCGTGATATTACTTTACAAAGAGTGCTTGTGTCTGGGATTCTATAAGTGTCATTCGTCATGCGGTACCAGTATTTTCTACTGTTATCTGCAAGGACAAGGTTCCCACTGTTAACCAGGTTAACGAAATTCAAGTGAAACTAGATTTTTTTAAAATCCAGATATTCCTGCTTTCGATAATCGTTGTTCTAGCACACAAAACTTTCCCTACCAGTATTCATATCCGAGTAACGAAATAGGCAGCGTATAAATTGGTTCAATGCGAACCGGCTCGTATTTACGTTTTAAACAGTCGGAACGATCCCGCAACAGTCTCAACGATCCCGAATGCTCTGGATCTCATTACTCGGCAGTTCTACCCGAAGATCCCGACCCAATAACTCTCTCTCAAGTAGAAGCACTTGGATCGCGTTCGTTTATCGGAAAGAGCGCGCGCGGACTCCTCGATGGCACTCGAGTGGGTTTCATTCCGGCACTCGGAAGACGAGAGCCACTGGATCGTGGCATGGGTCAAACTTCACTGAGGTCGAGAAGGCCGTAGCGACCTTGACTGGAAGGTGTGCGCCAGGGTATGCGTGCGCGGAACTTTTTTTATTTTTTTTTTTAAATTTGTTTACTGAAAAAGTAAAAATAAGGAATAAAGGATACGGAGATAGAGAGGAAAGAGACGAGGGCAAAAGCCAGCCGTGCAGGTGCACGTTCCACGACGTCTCTTCTACACGAACCGCAAGGGAGCGAGGTAGTCCAGCCCGTAAAAATTCTCTACGAGGGTCTAAATATTCGGAGGATGCCGCGGGGTGATTATAATTCTTGGCCTGAACTTGCCTCGAACTGAGGAATGTCGAGGGGCGGCTAAGACAAAGCGTAACCTCCCTTCCTGCGGGAGCGTATCTCTCTTCGCCGGGAAGATTGGTATCTATAGACGGGCGACAGATGGTGGTCGGTAGCTTCGCAGTTTCGAACTTCTCGCTGTAGTGTACTACGAAAGATCCTGGACCACTGGGATAACATCTCTTCGTAGGTATAACCAGGCTACCTTTGACTCGTACGTATCGGGCTCCGCTTTTATTATCGTTTCACGTGCTGCGCGGTACTGTCGATTTATAGGCGCTTAGGTCCGCTTCGTTCTTACACTGCTCTTGTTACTTCGCAGTGCATTTCTGGTTCGGTTCATCCGATCGCGTGGTTCGTGACGATTCGAAGGTGTGGAAGCGATCGAGTCGGCGGTTCCACGGAAAGGACGTTACGCCGCGCCACGTTCTTACGTTTCGTTAGTAACGAGCAGTCGCGATCGTAAAATTCAGCGGGCATCTCGCCAGGCAGAACTACTCGGGCTGTTACTTCTTCTCAGAGGCTTGGGCACCGCGTACAGCGGTGCCAATCTCTCGTCTTTCTTTCTTTCTTTTTTTTTCTTCTTTCCTCGCTGCGGGTACACGGGGTCCTCGTGATTATCGTAATTATATCCCTCGATGAGTCATACCTTGCGCGTATACCTATACCTACACTTGCACGCGCTCGCATACCGTACCGAACGTTCTGGCTATTCGCGTTATGCTCTTTCGCGTTACTTGTGTTCAAGACGCTTCGGTGGACATACTCTGTCAGATTAATGGGGTTTTTAATTTGTACGAGTTTTCTTTCTTAGGCGCGTGGTAACGTCTTCTTTGGGATTATCGATCGGTTCTTGGTAATTGACGTTTCGATGCTCTTCTCGAATATTTCGAGAGAAGGTATCCTCGCGAGGGATGAGCTTTATAAAGGAATTCCAATAGCCGACTCCTTAGATTATTTAGCATCTCCTGCATAATATCTCCTATGTATAATGCATAATGCAACGGTGACCCCTACCTGATTACAATTTATAATTTATTGCCAATTTGTGGGGGATCCTTCTTTTTGCCCGTACGAGAGCCCACGGTATCCCGCTGGGACTTATTCCTTCCAGACTGAACACTTGCACTGCTCCTTCTACGAGACAATGGGCATCTACCTCCTGGTGCACGCAGTCTACTCTTTGCCCAACAGGATCTCCTCTTATCCAAGAAAAATGTCAGATACCCCAAGAAAAAGATACCACGAAGGAAAGATACACATCGCTAATCTCTCTTTAAAAATTTCTGAATAGCTTCATGGGTCCACGAGATTCTCTAAACTTCTGTATTCAAATATGAAAATCAATGTGACTCTGGATACCTCATCAGTACGTATAGGATTCTCGTATAAAAAAGTGCAAGTTATTACGTATCTTCCCTACAATTATTCTCGTCTATAGGGCATTTTCGGGAACTCGACCTTCACGCTCATCTGACCCGAGCGAATCTTGTGCCAAGTCCAGTTCTCAGCAATTCCTCATCCTATATACCTTTGGAGTCAAACCTAGAGTAAGACCATACTGAAACAATAGCAAATTTCGTGACGTCGGATTGAAAGTGCACTTATCCTCCAGCAATGCATTGAGCCCACGTGTGCAGATTGTGCACCGTTTCGAGAATGCAGGCTCTTCAGTTACCAAGGTAGTACGAAACGGATTCTCGAGAACCGCTCGATGTCTCTTCCTCTCCAATTCCAATCTTGGCGTCCAGCTGTACCTTACAGAGACTTGGAAAGACCCTAGGACGTTCCTCATCATCATCCTCGACTCTTTCCTCGAATGGTCTTGCGATTTTCTAGGTAGCCGTAGAGGCGCGAACCGCGCGTACGTGCGAGAACGAATAACGAAGCCGCAACTGGATGCACGTTAGCTCGTTCCAGCTCATAGTTGGGATCCGACTCACGTACGAATTCTGTACCTTGTACTCGATTTGCGAGTATCGGACAACATTGCCGTAGCCTGGCGTCACGATGCCCCCACGCGCCGACGTCGTATCCGCGGCAGACTTTCCAAGCGTAATGATCCTCGACGACTGGCCATTTTGGTCTCTCCAAGAGTATCGGCTTCCTTAGCAAGGGAATACACGTGGGCGCGGGGCATCAATCGGTAAAGAGACGTTATAATTTAAAGAATTTCTTTTTTCTCTCTTCGTATCTGCTCGTCTTCATGAAAAGATTCCCACGTTCACCGCCAGTTGTACCATTTGCATTAATCCCATAGCATTAACTTTTAAACTCGCCGTACAGACTTTTAATGCTCCGATTGGAATCAACGTCTCACGGGGCAAGGGACATGCTCGGTGCATCAATACCAATCGGGAATTACTATCCTGCAACGTGCCTTCCTGGGAGCACGTTTAGTTACCTCTTCCTCCGTGCGCGCGCATCTCTCCACATTTCCTGCATCCGTTTCCCGATTGTAATCGCTCTCGGTGCACATAGACAATCGACCATTATCCATTACGTGCAAGTATGCCACGGGTAATCGTACAGCGTGGTCGTGTAATTTCTTCGATAGGACTGCGAGCAGACAGTGTACGGTGGACAGTATATTACTTCGACCAAAGTAATCCTTAAGACGTTCCTTCTTGTAATATCGGAGAATCTCGTCCACCCACCTGGCGGCTGAGCGAAAGAATCCTCACGAAAATTCATTGCATCTCGTAAGGTCTCTCCTGTAGGGTTATTAATGGCCCACTCCGAAGCCGCCTTCGGCAAGCGCACGTGGAGTGTCCGCGGAATTTATGCAACGTTCATTAACGACGACTTCACGGCGTGGGCTGCTGGTGACAATAAAAGCATAGACCAATCGAGACGACAAGATTCCTATCGTAACGTTACGGGAAACTCGAAGCACGGACGTTATTAGACACGTCTTATCAAACCCACGTGTAATGTATCAACGGCCGAAGATCTTGCGTGCATACGAATTCGAGTTTTGTCATTTGTAAGCGCATGTCCCGATCGGGTGGTACAGAGGATTTTACCGATCCATCGAACATTGCCGTGTATGTGAGTAACGAGTTATGTGCAGCTCCGGGACTACTGCAAGGCTCTTCGATAAGAGTTCGTCGTACTGCCTCGTCTATTGGAGACGACCGGAAAGTCTGCAGGTACCTTTTGTATATTTCAAAGGGCGGAACGTAGTGTCACTTCTGGCACGGTACACTGTGGAATGATTTGTCATATGAAACAACCTCAGGCCAGAATAGAAACAAGAAGTGGGGTAGGTTACTCGGGTGAATATCGAGTGTATCGCCGGTATCGGAGAATGTCTACTACCTGGTGAAAGTACCTCTATTCTTCGTACCCAGTACTGCTACGTGTGAGTACTTATGCGGTTCTGTCATACATCTGTATGTACTTATACGCGTGAAAACCTAACCAACGTTGCTCCGCAACGTGCTCGAGTACGTGCGTACATAGGCTCGAGGAGAGAAAGATACTACGAGATAGTGGAGAACGTAGTGTCAATGTACTCCATTGTGTCATCTGTCACGGCCTGTGAGATAATACGATCGTAGCGATGGCTACGAGCTAGCGGTGCTACGAGAATCCCACTGTTATTATAGTCAGATAGTTTTGAACGAGAGTGTACCTCCTGCAGCCGAGTCCTTCAATAAGATATATTCCAATAGCCAACGGAGCCCTCCTTTTGAACCGGCTGGTATAGTTAACTCAGGTTTTCTATCCGTAATCGTCATTTTTCCACATTCGTATTGTCGGCCATGTTTCTCGCGCATGCGCAACTCCAACGCTCGATCACGTGACCATGCGTAGTGCCAACGAATTCCATAAATTGAAATAAATACGTTGATAAATGTTTGATAACGTTTCATTGTAGTATAAAGAGTTAAAAAATTGTATTTAATCATTGTATAAGTAGGATTTCTGATTCATGCTGTTTTTTAAAAATCGTATTCAAAGCCGTCTTGAAGCCACTACTCAATAACTCGGTACAGTTGATACGTGATGGATGGATACCGAGGCGAACCTTTATCGAGACACGGAAGAGTTCTCGAGGAGGATACCTCGTGATAAACAAAATCGAGACTTTTTGGCACGGGACATTTCCGGCATTTGGATGTCTTCACGCCTGACGCAGATCAGCTTCTCTTTTGTGAGGTTACCATAGAGTGTGTCCCAATTGGATATTCATACCTATGAGAATAAATTATACGTGAGAGTAAGTAAGAGTCATTGGTATATAATAGGCCCCTTCATTTTTATCGATGACACTCTACAACGTAACTTCGTAAACGTCTTAAAATTCTCTCTTGACTACCCTATTTCTCCTTGTTTTCATTTCATTCATTAACGCGCCGTTCTACTGTCTTGCTCGATTGCGCATGCGCGCGGCCGCGTAAGCCCGCGCATCTTAAATCAGCCCAGTGCCTCACCTACCACCGTGCGATACGATTACCGTAAAGCCACGTCTTATCTATCAATTTATCGGCATCTACTCAACGCCTACACCTATCTATGTATACGTGTCTTTATAAAACTGTAATAGGGTTCATGTCTCTCTAGACGTATATCCACGAGAGCATATAATCCAGTAATGCCAACCATACGTATCGCAGTTATACGCCTCGCCAGGCATAACCAAGCATCACTTACCACTTCGGTATGACTGCGAGTGTATTATTCGGACTTATGCAATCGAGCGCTCTGCCATTATGACGAGCTCGCGCATTCCTACCTGGTACCTGAGGCTCAGCCGTCCACTCACCTGAATACGTAAAGATTTCACATGTAGCACACTGAGTATTCACACGAAGAAATTCTTTGAGTTCGTACGACTCGTAGCTGTTCGATACTGTCAGTCCACTGTTAGGTCCACTTCTTGTTACGCCTCGGAAATAAACGGTCATTCCTCGTGCGTAATTACCGTTTTTCTCGACGAGTCAATAAAAGTATAATATAACGACGGAACAATAAAAGAAAGAATAATAAAAAAAAACTTATATTGCACGGGCTGTAAAGTAACTCGTATAGCGGTTGGATCGACCGCGACATACTCGCGTGTTTACACTCATATCCATTTACACATGGTAAACGCAACGGGCAACCCGGGACACTCGAGAGTCTCTGGCTATCCGTTAGCAGTGTGAATAACGAGGCAACATTAATAGATACGTAATCTGCATATATGCATAGCGTCAGCACTTACGATTCACGTATGGGGATTTGTACGAGTTATTACGTACTTACTGTAAGCAACGACTAAGACTGTCGACGACGAAATACCGTGGATCTTTTAGGTCACGGCGAATCTGGATAACGCGAATGCTCCTTAGCTTTACGCGAGGTGACGTCACAATTGGTCGTTAATTAATTACGAACACCGATTAATCAATCGGACAAAGGCTCTTCCGTTCAATAGACACTCGATAACGCGATTTAAGGTATGCCAAGGAATCGGCAAAGAACCGGATTAAATTCTACGTGTGTATATCCTGGACCAAGGTCCTAATTATGAGGCACCTCGACTGTTTTAGAGTGAACGGCCCCAGGCCAGACTCTCTTGGTTCGGCAGTTCCCGGATACCGTCGGTTTACGATACACGCGTTACGACATTTCTTCTGGGTCTTGAGCTTCAATAACAACCGTGTCAATAATCATTTCGAAGGTATCACTCGCAACGTCCTCCTTGTGCACGTATACGCGTATGTTATTGCTACACGCGGATCGATCGGTAACGAGTATCTTTTTGCTTTCAATACGGACGGAAAATTGATCCCCGACACTCTGTATTTATATGGGGGCATTCGATTCGAATGTCTACCGTTATCAATTCCAATAACGGTAGACCTCACTTCTGTATAATACATCATATTCCTCGCTGGCTTTTCTGCCAATTTCGGACTATGAACTTTTCACGAATTTGCTGCAGGCGAACGATGTTTCGCGTGTGCACGAACGATACCCTTACGTAATACGTTATACTCCTCCGGTCCAATCGAACGGAATAGTCCGCCTTGTGGTATCTGGTATATGGTGTGGAATGGAATAGAATGGAACGGAACGGAATGGGGCCGCTCACTCTCCAGCTTCTACAGCTTGGATTAACTGTCTGTGTGCGTATATATATATATTCCGATCATACTTACCGATCAAGATTGTTTTAATTTGATCTTTACGTATGTGAGAAATCCTGATCTCTTCCAGCGAACGAATGTCATTCCTCTTTGGTCTTTTAGTCTCTATGATAAATTGGTCATGGTCGTAAATGGCTCTGTGTCAGGTCGTGCCATTAACCAGTCGAGTGAAAAAAGAAAAGACAGACATAGAAAAAGACAAGCGGAATAAAGGATTAAATGAAACGAGTAAAGGAATGGTGGCAGCACGTGTTTTCCACGAGAGATCTTCCTTGAACTCGCGTGACACTCGACGCGCTTGCTACTGTCGTAGTATATATATATACATACGTCAAAGACACGTGCGAAGTGTTCCACATATACGAGAGTCTAGCTAGTAGCATTCTATAACGATCGCTCATCGATCGGACTTATCGGTCAGTTCGAATTGATCCGAATAGTCCCAAACAGGATATTACGAGTATAGGCTAACCGTCTACTCCAGATTACGTCACGAGGTACGCGAAAGTGCGAAGAGGCAAATGAAACGAAAAAAGTGGTATAAGCAGTAGGAAGAAAGTTCACACGGTCAGTGGTGTTGCTCGTAGCACATATGCTTACGAATTCTCTCTCGGTTCTCTCGATTACACCATGCTAATTTTTCGGTTCCAGCGAATCCTTCCCACGCGCACTCTCTGCGCCTCTTTCATACCTAGATACTGCTATATATATACACACATATTGGCTGAACTTGATTTGAATATATAATATCCCGCCATTTTTTTTTTCACGTCCTTAAAAATCTCACGTCTCCACGCGTTTCTTGGAAATTTTTCGGAAATTTATTTAGCGGTTCGCGCCATTGTCTCATCGTCATAAAATCGCTATGACGTGGGACGCGAAGCAGATATCCTTATTATGCTTCTCATTATGGAATCGTACAGGTACACGTGGCTCACTGTCCAGACGCAATGGTGATCCTCGTACAGGTATATCTGTTTCGGTATAATAATAATTGAGAGGAGCATCCGTCAGCAAGACTCGATTATAAAAGGTTATGTTCGAATGATAATATGATTAGGATATACGGCCGACTCGTTGCCATATAGAGGAGAGAGACTTTTTATGATTTTTCTTTATAATCGTTTATTACCATCGCGCACGTACGTTAACTCCGTTGGGCTTCGGGTATACCGTGGGTGGTTTACGCGTGTGTCGTATAATTGATAATGGTGACTCGTGGCAGGTACTTGACATTGAGTGACAGCAACACGAGGAAGGTGTTGCACTAGGTGGTATATCTTAAGACTCTTACGGCCATTGCTTCTCCTTCCTCTCGTCCTTCGAATCCCTCCGTCTCACCGGCCTGTATCTTCCTCCTCTTCCTCGCACTCCTTTTACTACCATCGCCTTTCTACCTTCCTCTCGTACCTGCTCGCGTGTCAGATCGCGCGCATTCTCGCGAGGCAGATTGCGTGCGAATTTAATTGAATTTCGGGATTACACGCAGGCCCTAACTACAGACTGGTAGCAGTGAGCATTTCAGGATCAGGATAACTCCTGTCGTATGTTTTTCCATCTATACGCGTACCTGTTGCTGCGCGCGCATGTACATATATATGTATGTATATATATGTATATATATATATATAATGGACTGTTGTTCTAAGACTTTGACTCGCGTCGTACAAACTTGAATCGAGTCAGGTTGTTTGGACCAGGTTCGGGCGCTTGGCATCTTTCACGCGTGCCTTCCATCATGACCGTTATCAGAATGACTGGGCTATCCACGAAAATTTCAGAGGCGAACGAGGTCAACAAACTCGATAAATTGGAGAAAGCTGATCGGTCATTCATGCACGCATACACTGTACGGATACGTTGGGGCGCTCCTATAGCGTATACACGAGCTGGTACATACGTGCTCCGGGCCGTATGACTATTTTTAGCCAGGGCCACCGCATTGGCAGGCGATGAGCAGTATTTTGCATAATTGGTGATGCACTATAGTGTACTGGCTATATAGGTGCATTACCATACTAATCAACCGAAGTAACATTGTATCTGTAATTATGGAATACCACATACTGGATTTATATATCGTTCAAGAGCATCGACGTTTTTTTTCTATAGCATACGATACTCATGGGACGGATAGGTGGATCATCTCGGGGAGTCGCGTGATATCGAAACTAACCGATGTGCCTAGTTCAGGGGGAGTGCGTGGCTGTTTGGATCGTGGTATATAGTTAAACTTAAATTAGATGGGAATGAGCGATAGGACAGGCTAGTTGGATAGATGGAGTTTAATCAAGCATTATAATGAAGCGAGCTAAGTCATGGCGCAACCATCTGGGCGTCATCGGGCTACTCTTGTACTTTTTTCGATTTTCATTCCAACCTCCACACGCGGCCACGGATTCACTCGTAAATCTATACGATACCCGTCCCTCGTTTTCATTCCGTACACGGTCCAGTCGCTTTTTCTAGATATTTTTGGCAATGCTTCTCATCGGACAATAGCTACGACTCTTAAGGTCCGCAGGGGCTCATCTTCGGAATCTCGTGATCCCACAGCAAGGCTCTGCTCGTCTTTGTGATACTGTATGGGAATTACGTTTATGTAGTTAACTGCTTCTTCATAGATGACTCCTGTCTACCTACCTACCTGACTGCCATCCTGAACTCATCGTCGTTCTGTCGCTCTCGATTTAGAGACGCGTCGATCCTAAGTCTCATGTGAACACGGAAAGGACTTTTGGGGAACGGCGCTGCCAAGGGGGATAAAGGTTGCGTAGCGCGGTAGCTCGCCATTATATTCACATTATAATCTCATCAGGGGACCACCTTATACCCAACCGGACGGGCTACGGATAATTTCAGGCTCGTAATACCTACTAGTGTTATTTATTTATATGCTCGTTTCTGTCGCTGTGAGTGTTTGCTTTTACGTTATATTTTGTTAAATTTTTTTTTCTCTTTTTTTCGCTCGCGACACTCTTACATTTTCTAGGGGGAATTTCAGTGTGGTTCTTTTTTTTTGTGATTTTGGGTGTGCGTGTACTCCGGTTGGAATTTTTCGTGGAATCTTCGCGTCGCCGTGGTCACGTGTTACGCCGAGGGCCGGGATTGAATTACGGTTTGGATAATGAGGCTGATGGAAGAAATGTTTGAGGGGCTGCTAGTCGCGAGATACTCTGTCCTTTCCACTCGGTCTTGGACGATGGTATTCTAGTCTTGGTTTGTCGAATCGTTGCCCGAAATCATTATGATCTTAATGCTCTGGAATGTCCATGGTTGCGCCATGTTCTTCCCATCGAGTCCCGTGGGACTAGCTTTGGCTAATGGGTCTTGTCGGTAAGCCGGTGGGCTTCTTTCATTGGAACCACTGAGCGGGACGGATTAAATTTTTTAAATTGTCTTACAGTCCTTTCTGCGACTACTGGTGTATTTTTGCCGAATTTTGGCATTTCTTTTCGTCCCATTAGCAGCCGATGGTATATATTATCTTGTGTATGACTGTACGTGTATATACAATTCTCGAAAGGAATTAGCTAATACCTAGATGACATTCAGTATACAGGAATCGCCATATAGAACAGAGGAAAGATTTGACAGGTGGAAAGGAACACCGACGTGAAATAATCCGGACGTGAGTTTAGGGACGCCGCTCTGGAGTCACGACATTTCGTTTCCTTTGGTCATTCAAGAGCGGGACACCGCATGACTCGAAGAGAATCGATTAGGCTGATTTCGCGGTTGAGTGACTTTGGCTCGCGTCGACCTCCCACGGTAATGCCTGTCGATCGCCATTAAGAGTTCGGTGGTTCGCTTGAATATATTTCACCAAACTCTTTTTCCGCCATCTTCCTCTTTTTCGTTTAATACGTCCCATCCGTAATTCCCCTAGTGACCCGTTCTTTCTTCTAGAACCCGATCGATAACGATCACTCCGAAAATTAGGCTTTCATTGTTCCTTGTCAACATCTGCGATCGATGCCCGATCAATCGATCGATCATCATCGACTCAACAGACCGATCTAGCCAGTTTTCTCAAATAGTTCACTTTAAATCCAACCTTATACACGGTCGTCATACTTTTCGTTACCGATAAAGATCGTTCGATCTTGGATCCACAGGATCTTCAAAGTGATCACAGATCTACCTTGTATACCTAACCCCATACTTAGCCCGGTCCTCCGTATTGCATATAAATAATATTCAACCGACTGCACCCCTCTCGTACTCTTGACATACAGGACTTGTGATATCCCAAGTTCAGTATGCTCAGAGTTAGCGATAATACACTGTGCTTTAAGGATACGCTGTTACGCGTCAACTGATATATGGAAGCGGGCATTGCCCGTCCGGTTGCTCTTTTGCGTGTGAGGAGGTGGTGCTGGATGAATAAGGCGAGGAGGAAGAAAAGTTGGAGGATGAAGTGTAGCGGGGTAGGGAGGGTTGGGATGATGATGAAGAAGAAGAAGAAGAAGAAGAAGCCAAAGCAGAGTTAAGGTCTCCCCACAACTCGCCCCTATCTCTCTCTCTCTCTCTCTCTCTCCCACTCTCTTCTGTCCGGCCGATTCCTCGTATTATACCAGGTTGCGGCGAGGAATGCGGGCGTCCTTCGTTCGCTTCGAGCAGCGTCCAGCCGATGAGCTGCTAGCGCTATCTTTCGCCAGTCCTTCGCACACGCTCCTTGGGGTTTCGTTAAATTAATGTTTCGCCCGATGCACCCTGGATGAGATTATTACAGTGCACCCTTCGAACGCCGAGGCTTAGGCGGTGCAATTCTGTGAGACGGGAGGAGCCCGAGTCTTATGGGTTATCGGTTGTATTGGTAAATCGAGTGCGATTAGAATCTCATACGTAACCCCTACTTCCGGCAGTTTACTTGGGTATATATGGAGACATTGTTCGCGTCTATTTTCTACCGGTTTCCTGTGGTAAGAGTTACCAGGTCCGCGCGAACCTCTCGCTCTTCTCTTTACTCTACGTTCCTTCTGCCTTGTGTGCACCTGTGTTCCTTCGGTTCTACCTGACCTTACCCCACAATCCTGAACCCTCGATACTCTCGACGGCGGATAGCCTACCTAACCTCACTCGAGGAATTCTTACGCTCTTGGCACGGCACATGCCGTAGCACCAGCGGTTGGGCCTGTTTATTTTCTCTAGGAGTATTTTCATTTGACTCCATCGCACTTGTCATTCGACCGTATTTCGGTAATTACTATACATGAGTGGGGAGTACTGTTACGCACAATGTACGCAGCGTAAAATTTTTGTGTTTTAGCAAAATTTATGTTTAACGATGTACTGAATTTTGTATAATTTAGAAAGAAAAAATGAAATTGTACACCGCCACTTACACGAATGTTTCGTGCTGCCACGAAAATTCGAATGTTTTGGAAAATTCATGATGGCAGCATTATTAAGAATATGTGTTTACGCAGTTGCCTGCTGCGATAATGGCGCACGAATTAGTAAGAAAGAATGTGATAAATATTATTGACATTGAAATATGGCGTTGTCTTTTGATTGCAGGTGTATCCGGAGCGAGCTAGGTGGTGGGGGGACTCGGAGGTCGGGAGAATCTAGGTAAGTCGATATAAAATTATCGTAGTCCCCGTGGGTTATACTTGGTGCCTTTTTACAAGCAACCTCGGGAGATCACGGATAAGAATTAATCGGCGTAGCCCGTGGCAGAGCTCTGGCTGTAGCATGAGATAGGGATAGCCCATTTCCAGCATCTCGTTTCAGGTTCGTTTCTATCGGAGCGGCATAACTCTAGGATTCAATTATGAAGCTCAGCGTGTCGCTCCTGCGCTCCTACAAGTTCCTACCTATATATACATATATATGTATATATGTCTTAACATACACCACGTGATACAGATATACTCGATATACCGACAGTTCCATAATAATCGCGTCCCAGGATTCCTTGTATTCGTACCGAATAATCCACGGAGCCCAGCAGTCAAAGATTATATACATTAATTGCACGTAAAACCACGACTCGGCGAACTCGTAAAAGGCTGATTGAGAAGCCGCGAGAAATTCACGATGACATAATTAGAAATATGCATTGTTGATTTATATGCGTTTCACGAGACTCCGACTGGCGGATCCCACTGTAATCTCGCAGTCACGTTGTGCACGTGCAGCGCGTGCATCCATGCGAGGAACGGCGCTCGCCTCTCGTGTAGTAGAGCTCAAGTTTATTATAATGGCGTTATATATCGCGTAGCTCGTTAGGCACGTATGCCTGGTATGAGGAAACGGGAAAACTTGAGGCCATAAACTATTTGGCCAGTCCTCCTAAATCAGCCTCGTTCGCATTGGCCAGCGCAGGAGCGCGCGAAATTTCGAAAATCTCTCAACGTCCCAGGACGCTCCGTGGCGTCCGTCGTGGAAGCCACGTTGGCTTGGCTTCGTTTCGTGTATATGCGTATATACATAGGCGCCTCGAGGAGGCGCATACTCCAGGCCTGAGTAACGAGTCTCCCTGTGCTCCTCTACGTGGGTTCTGTAACGCCGCGTATGCCTGTATCGTCGTTCACGTCGGCGTTACGTCTAGCGATGCGTCGATCGATATATACATATATATATATATGTCCACGCACGCGAAAAATTCAATGAACTATTTAATTTAGAGTAAAGAAAAAATATATTAACAATTTAATCCATAAAGTTCACTAAATCATAAATACATAGTGGTCTGAGGTTTTAATCAATTCTTTTTTTTTTGTTGTTCCGGTCGTCCCGCCTGTTCCTCGTATGAATATTTATCTTGGGTAATAGCATCGCTAGACAATCGCGGCTTAACGAGTATTAACGATCTATCTACCAATCGACTTTGCTATTGTTAAATCGCTGAACCGCATGGGTGCACCCTTGTCCGTGATATTAGCCGTCAGCTGTTCTATGCGGGTACGCAGAGTCAGAGCGAGCGAGGTATATCGATATATAAAGTAGAGCGAGTGAGATAATGGCAAAGTACGTTGCGGAGACGAGAGACAGGCACACGTCTATATACACGTATACGATGCTATCGTGAATTTGCGCGTAATTGGGCCACTTAATGCAGCAAGAAGTCGCCGCTCGGACGTATTCGTTATATGCAAAGAATTCCCGGCATTATAATGAGTACGCGGCTTAAAGGCAGCGCCGTTCGCGTTGCTTCGTTATTTCCTTTAATTACGAGGAACCCTGTATAAGCGAGTCCTCGCAGTGTCTATCGTCATCCTAGGTAATGTATAGTATATATGTCTATATATTGTAGATTATGCTATATTAATATATCGCCTATTCGTATTGCTCGTGGATTATCCGAACCACGTGTTTACCGTCCGGTCGAATTCCTCTTTAATTACTTACCCCCTCTCTCTCTCTCTAACCTCCTTACGCTGCTAATTTCTCCTTTCTCTCCCTCTCTCTCTCTTTCACTACCACGCGTCTCTCCCTCGACTCTCACGCGATTCTACGCTATAGATGGTCCGGTAGTGGGTAACAGTACGAACTCCTTGGGAGAATTAACGGGGGCCAGGGCCGTCCCGTGTATTAGGAGATTACGTTCCACGCTATTACCGTAACCCAGTTATTCAGGTAGGCGAGCACCTGTACCCGATTACTAAGCCTATACGGACAACCGTGTACGTATACACATGCTCGCGCTTACCGTGCACGAAAGTTATGCAACGAAAGTCAATGTCCTCTCTCTTCGTTGTGGGTCCAAGCGATCGCGTATCCTTAACCGTGGGGAAGTCAGAAATATATATTCGTTGATTGTTTGGCGTTGCTTAGCAACCCCGATCGGGCGTCTTGCACGTGCACGTGCACCTATAGCTAAGCAATATGCACTAGGTAGATTGGCAGATGTACGTCTGTACGTCGAGGTACCTTAGAACCATCCTGGAATATACCGGATGGCGTCAGGTATTTCCGGAATAAAATCTTTTACCGGTCGCGTATATATAGAGCTGCGCTCGGTATTTAAGTCCTCGTAAAACACGAAATTTCCTGGCTTTATTACTGAAAATCGTGGCCGCTCCTTCTCGATTTATGGACGGACCGTGGATAATTCTATCGGCCGTTTAGATCGTACTACCGCCCGATTACGATCCTACATTGCCAGTAACACGCCATCGCAGTCTCTTCGTTGCTCTTCGCGCACTCGTTTCGCTTTATGGAATTTATTTAATACCACGTTGCTGCACTCATATACGTGACACGTATTTCGTGCATCCCTGCTCGCTCCTATACGATTCTTCGTGCCTCGTGGATTTCATTATTCTCGAGGTTATCGTTAACGAGCGGTTCTTGGGACTCTGAGTACTCGTGAGCGGATCGGTACACGAGAAAATGTATATCAACGCGAGGTGACTCGGGCAGCGAATGGGCAGGGCCTGGTAAACGAACGATTTCACGTAAAGTATATCTATATATAGTAACTTTAACACGGGTTTCCATTCCCTGAAGGCGTTTCTTGAGGTGTTCATTTACTAGTGAATTTACCCTACTTAGCTAGGCGAGATAATGACTTTTATGAGTATTTGATGATTTTTTTTTTTGAAACTTGACAAATTTTATTAATACTCTTTACCGAGTAAATATGTCGGGTGTATGCGTTACCTCGTAGCGCGGTGGTCATATCGTATAACGAAGAGTAAACGAAATAATGTCAACTATGCTGACGAAACGCGCAGCTCCGCAGCGCGACGTTTTTTTCTTTCCGGGGCAAAAATATCGTCGCGTTCGGATTTTCGTAAGAAATTCCACTGTCTGATTCTCAAAAGTTTTTGATAATGCTTACAAAGGGGCTGGGACACGCGTCTCGATCGACGGAGAGACGCGACTCTAAAAATACGAACTGTCTCGTGGTCTGTCTTTTAATGCCTTTGAATTTTCCCGCTTTGACATTCCGACCAATCGATCTCCCTCGTCGCACATGTAAATCTGTTAATGACGTTCGCTCGCGTTGTCGCTGATCACGTCGACGTTCCTTTTCTTACGTAAGCTTTTCATGGCGGGCTTACGGGTCGTTGGTTCGTTCCTACGTTCGTGCCGTGTGTCACCGTATGGCGCGCGGAAACACCAGTCGGACGGCATTCCTTAGTGATTTGCGGAGGTTTTCGGTAAACGTTCGACACCGTGCGCTCCCGCTGTTTACGTCTGCTGCTCGTTACGGCGAGATGGTATTCGCGCTTGAAAATTCGTCATTACCGCGTACATTCATAAAGTCGATTCAGCCAAACAGGCGTGAAGCAGATGCAATCTGTCTTTACGGCAAACAGTGAATAACCACGAAGAAAAGTTCTGTGTGCGCAGACATCGCGGTTAATAATTATCTGAACAATGATAAATAAGACTTTTATTTTTAATTTCATGGTCATGTTTCGTTTTTACATTCCACCTCGTCACTCCTACCAAGCACTTCTGCTTGGCGCGACGTTCCAACTGACATGTACAAGTTTGGATGAAGATTTTCATTATTTTCTTTGAAGATCAATCTGAACAGTCCGGAGCCGAGTAATCCGAAGAGTATACATACGATAAATCCAAGAGGACAGTACCACATGTACGATATCCGGTAGAGGTAAAAGTACGTGGAGTCGCCCGTGCTTCTGCAAGTTAATCAATAGATACGTTATTGATTAAATAAGTGAACAAATATTATTATATATAGATTTACTCATTTATTCGTCTTTCTCTTACTGGGCACGTTCGAAATTAGCTGTTGCACCATCCGATACGTATGTTTCGTTACATCCAGCTGTCGACACTGGCAACCTCGGCGGGGACGGCTTTGGCTGACCGAATCCTATCCACATTGAAAATGCCAGTCCTATTAACAGTCCGGTAACGGCACCCCTTTGCGTAGCGTAACGCGTGCACATTCCAAGCGTGAAGAGACCAAGGACGGGTCCTCCGACGACGGCGAAGATCGTGAGGGCCGCTTGGAGAACGCCGCCAAGATATTGAGCGAAGAAGGCCATCGTTATGCAGAGCAGCCCAACGACAATGGCGATGATCTTGCTCGCGAGTGTCGAGACGTTCGAGGAAATTTCACTGCCCCTGAAATTGGGTAAAGAAATTAAAAAAAAAAAAAAAATTGTTTTCTCGCGCCAATGGACCACCGCGTCCGAAATATCGGCGCTTTGACCAATAACCATCTCCTCGTCGTGGAAGCGTATGACGAGGACAAAGTAAATCTGGCAAATCTGCCAGTTCGCGTGGTCGGACCGCGCACGTGAATGAGTGCGGGAATAGCGATTTACGTAAATTGAGTTCAATAAGGATCGATTCGATCGCAACGAGTAAGTCCGTATCGCGGCTCCGTATGCGCGATGGGATCGTAAAGCGTTGAGAGGATCGGGAAATAAAGGTGCTCACCTCATTTTGCAAAGTGGCTTCGCGTAATCCTCGAGCACAACTACGGCCAGAGAATTGAGCGTGGCCGAAACGGTACTGAGACCAGCGCTGAATATACCGGCAATAAAGAGACCAGGTATACCCGGATACCGGGAAAGAGTATCCATCACGAAAAGCGGCATTAGCTGGTCGTTGGAAGTGATCCTACCGGAAGACAGCGGGTCGCAGTCCTTGTACCTGGCGTAGATGGCCAATCCGGAGAAGCAGCTGACGAGAGACATGACGGAGGCCAAGGGCCAGCTCCACCATATAGCCTTCTGAGCGGATCTTAAATTTCTACAATAATAAATAAACCAATCGTAACCCACAGCGAGATTGCTGAACGACAACCGATGCTGCTTGAGAAATATAAAATTTTCAAAAACAGTCCGCTAGCTGTTGTCCCTATTATGCAACGTGTAAGCATAGTACATTGTCACAGTGTCCGATACGAGTCAATAAACGTACATAGCCACTTACTTGACAGTGAGCATTCGCTGAACTTGAACTTGATTAGCGCCGAATAACGATAGATAAGTGAAGAATCCACCGATGACTAAACTCCACCAGGTGTGACGTACGGTGGGATCTAAGGAAAGGCTGTTAGCCGCGTGTGAAATTAACGATTCGGCCGCTAATCGTTTAACGGGATATAAAAATTGTCTACCTGGTAAATTCAACGCGAGATCCATCGTAAGCCGTGTCCCAGATCCGATCGAGACCTCCTGCGTGAATCGCTGCTGTAACGATGATAGTCAGCACCGCGACTAGCATCAGTAAGCTCTGAAAGACATCAGTTACGAGGACCGCCTTGATTCCACCCAAGGTCGAGTAAAACGTGCAGATCAAACCAATCCCAAGGATACTGGCTGTGCTCGAGAGTCCCGTGGTGGCTTCGAGTGCCAGTGCAGGCGCATAGAGCACCACGCCGGTGTAGAGAAGGAGCTGAGTGAAGAAAGCAAGACTGGCAGCGAGACGGGCGACGCTGCCAAAACGTAGCTGAAGGTACTGGAGAAGCACAATTAATCATTAATGTCCATTATCGATCTATCAGGCCCTTCTGCCCGTGCCACGTGTCCCTGCAACGATACTCACCTCGAACGCGCTGGTCGCCTGCAGCTTGAAGAAGACCGGTAGGTACAGGTGGGCCACGACGGGTGTCGCGAGTCCGTAGCCAATGTTGACCACGGCGTACTGAGTACCGTAAACGTAATTTTCGGAACTCACGCCGAGCAGGCTGATCGCCGAGAGGTAGGACGCCATCAGAGCTATAGCGACTGTCGTCACGCTCATTGATCTATTCGCCGCGAAGTATTCCTGTGGTAGTTCGGTCAGAGAAATACTCCGTGTAAATATTCTTCCCGGTAATAAGGTGGATAAGAGATCAGCGACAAAGCCAATACAAACGTATTGGAGGATCGATGCATGGGCACGTGCACTTTTCCTGGGCCGATAATTACCTCGGTTGTTCTTTGCCTTCCACCCGTAATTCGGTAATAGACACCAATGCCGGAACTGACGAGCAACATCATGACGATCACCACGTAATCCGCGATCACCAGTGTCGACGACATTTCTTCGATCCTTTTCTTTTTTTCTCCCTTAACCCCGCGACAGACTCTTAATTGAGATCTCCAATTTTTCATGGGATTTCTTTGAGGAACCGCCTGCCGTGCGGCTATCGACACTTTTTCTCTCTACCGTACTCTATAGGCACTCTGACGATGTTTATATCAGACTGTCGAGCGGATCGCGGCGAACGGACGACTGAGCTTCTCGTTTGTTAGAATCGGCCGATCTTTATCAGGCTCGATCGTTTTATTGTCGGTACTTGACTTTTGATAAGGATACCGCGCGAAGCTACGCTTCTTGTAATCTTACGACGATAGGTATCTGCTTCACGGTAACGCATACACGTACGCTCGATTTATGTGACTTTTACTTGGCAATGTTTTTCAGTGCAATTTTAAGCGTCTAGACGACAATTGTAAAACCACGTGTCCTACTCTTTGTGTACTGTATATTGATTGTACAGCTCGGTGCTGTTTTCAAATTTTAACGTCAATCTCTTTGATTTTATAATGCTTCACGGAATAACGTGTCGGTCGTGTATTCTCGTAAAGATTAGTTATCAATTTTTCTGCCTAGTTTCTTCTTATCGTTAACGAGGGACGAGTAGGATGTTTACATAAATTTTATGATGCTTAATAATTTCCTGCTTTTCAATGCGTTACACGCTAATGGAATTGAAACTATCCTCGGTTAATGGTAGAATTGACATTCTTCTATTCCATCCATACCTAATGCGTCCAATGCATTCGCGCCCATAGAAAATGACGCGCGGGATGGTCGCGTTACATAGATACGCGCTCAGCGCTTCCGCGTTCTCGCGCGCCACCCACTCCCGGCTATACTCGGAACGCTTACCGATTATCGTAGAAATAAATTCCGAACTTCGACGCTCCGGCTCTACGTGGCTCTCGTCCTCTGGCCATCGAGAACATTAGAAGAGAATGCTGGGAATGCGTGAGTCGCCGTGGCGAGGCACGAATTATTTCAACGGAACGCGGCGATCGAGAACTCTCGGGCCATTCTCTGAAACGACCATTTGCCCACTATCCAGTTAGGTAGTAAGCCAGTGCCTAAGCACCTACGGCTGCAGTGCCAGCTGGTCGGGATGCTTAGAAATGTTTTTCATAAAATGAATAGTTTTTTTAAAAAATTCCACAAATTTGACTCACGCACTGTATATCTGTATTATCATTACGGGTTATAACCTCGTAGTCTGGCTATAGCTTCTACGTGTGTACCAGGTGTACGTTATACGTTGCCCTGGGATATGATTTTGACGTCGCGACGCTCGCCGTCGTTAGAGCAACACACGGCGTCCCTGGAAATTAATTGTTTCCTGTGTACGTACGATCTACGATTATGCAAAGCGGCCGCTGCTAATCATCGAGCGACGTTGCAAATAATTTGCACGGCGAGACAGGCCGACTGGAATTGACGACTTGCTCGACTGGACTCAATTCGATCTATGGACAAGTCATACTTGAATTCAACTTGATTCTATATATAAGCACTGCAATTGGGGGAAGAGAAGAAAATTTTTGTACAAACATTGTCGATGACGATACAACCAAACAATGATGACTGTTCTTCGTGTCACGTAGAACATTCTTGTTTCTGTTTTATCGGGTCTTTACGAACGCAAAGAGTCAATTAGAATAGAATTTTCTATGTAGATAATTCATAATAGAGTTCTCTGCCATCTTTGTTGTCACTTCTTTTTTTTTTTTTTTTATTGCGTTAGTGTTGCTTCGTGTCAATGTCTTTCTGTGTACACGTGTCTGCTAACTACTTTGCATACAATACAATTTGGACGCATTTCCAATTGTAATATCGATGAATTGTTGAATTATGTTATTCGGTATATATATATATATATATATATATATATATATATATATATATATACATACTGTATACCTATATCTCCTATGTCGGCGCCGGGTCGGCCATAACCAAGTTGGCATCGCATTATCAGGCAGCTATGCGGTAGTTAGCATAACTTAGCATTAACATAAATATAAGGACTTATTGTTATGCAAATGTGGGGTGGGGTGGGGTGGGGGGTGGATATAAGCCTGTGGGAATGCACTGATGCAGGAGAGGGTAGAGAAGATACTGAGGACGGTGGCGAGAATAGTGGAGGTTAGCTTCTTGATGATGATGATTATGATGACGATGATGATGATGACGACCGTAATGACGGTAATGACGATAATGAGATTGATATGGGTACTGGATATAATGACCTACGTGGTACACCTGATAACCCACCTCACACCCACGTTTTCATCTGTATTGGTTAATTAAACTCGTTCATTGTGGATAGATACGAATACAATTTATTAGCCACTTGGTAGCCGATACCAGCGGCGAGATAGACGTAAATATAAATAATCCTATATCGCGATCGCCCGGTTGGCAAGATGACGGGTTTGAAAAATCACCGTGTTACCAACGCGTTTCATACTTTACATACCGAGAAAAGCCGTCTACCATATTCAAATTGGATTCCACGCTCGGAATGGTACTGAATGCTGTTAAAGTAGACCTAAATGACTATACTTCATGGTTTCCGCTATATCCAACGACCACTCCCTCCGTGTCATTGAATAATGCATATATACGTAGGCTATGTTTTTAGGGAATTTACTACCGATCTTACGAATAGATTGATCTGACGTATACAAGTACCTTTAGCCGTATTGTATTAACACCGGGAGAATTTATCGTTGTTAAATAAATCATCGCGGCTTCAGTCGTTCGACCAACCTGCAATTTCGATCTGTCTTACGAGACGATGGAGAATTTACAAAGATTCGAGATGCATACGTCAAGCCTGATTTCTTAATTAATTAGGCAGCCGGGTAGATCGAGATCATTTGATTTGCTAATTTCTTCTAATTAACGTGTAACAGCGACTACGTGACCCAGGGGAAAATTCAGTTGACGGGTTCGCCCCCGTCGACCCTCTCATTATTATTATTTTTTTTGAATAAAAAACATTAGGAATATAGGGTAACGCAGGGCTATAGAGAAAGATCCAGCTGCGTTCCTAACTCTGATTTATAGAGTCTGATGATTTTACAGTTCACATGTATTTTTCATATTTCTTAGAGATATCGAATTGGATCATTAACCATCTCTTCGTGATCTTGACGAACTCTTGTACACCAACGCAAGTTGACCCATTGACCCTTAACCTACGCGAGTTCCTATCTCTGTAGACAGTGTCGGAATAGAAGGCGAAATACTGTACTGGCTTTATAGAGATATAGATATAGTAAGATCGTTTCGCTACTACAGGCAGGTAACTAGATTTGCCCTGGCAGGATCGACGAACAAGACGAAGTGGCGAGAGTGGGTAGACCTGGTTACTCACGCTTTTGGAATGTAGTTCACATTGTTTATATTCCGCCTCCTACGTGCGTTTATACTTAACGCTTGGGTAACCGATAACGTTGCCTTCCGATCAGACATTAGGTAATCTTCCCTCCCCTCCCTTTCTCCTGCAATACGATCTTCCTTCTTCGTTCATACATACATCTGAAGCACACGAGAGATATAGGCTAAGTGGATTGAACGAGTACCGTTTTACCTGAAGTAAAAAAAAAAAAAAAGAATGAAATCCTCACCGATACACATAATTGCACTCGTGCCTGTCTAGGGTACGCATTATGCATAACTGCTATCTAATGACGATATATTGACCCTCGAGCGTAATATATGCATTGGTCCAGGTAGATGGATCTGCCAGGAACTCCGAGCGAGCATACTACTCTGTTATACCTATAGGGTATCCCGAAGGATGTGGGCGTAGAGTTGCGGGAATTCTTTGGTGCTTTTTTTTTTCAAATTTTTTTTTTTCTTTTTATTTTCTCAAAGATTCATCGATCATTTCTTCGATAACTTTTGTGTGTATTCTTTTTTTTTTTTTACTTCACCACTTACAACGGTACAAGACGCTGCCGTCTTATCGGTGTATCATGGCCAATGATTGTTTCAGGGTTGTTATTATATTTCGACAATTTACGGTTCAACTCGTGCCCACGTTCTTAATAGCGCGAGTCCTAGCGCGGATGCAAATAGAGTAATGCCGGCAGCGATTCTGTGATTTACCGCGGTTCGCAAGGAGCCCGGAGGATTCAACACACGTTTCCAACCCACTCGCGGGGATCCTCGGAAATGCCACTGTGATTTGTGCGCCCGGTTAAAGTTGCCATTTGCATACCTCTTGCCGCATTGTTACTGCTCTCGCTTGCCAAGGCCTTTGTCATCTTCAGCGTTACGCTATCGTAACGAGGGGATGATCTGTGGCTTGTGTGCACAGTAGATTCTATGGTATATTCCGTATAACCACGTTACAATCTTTCTTCTATATCCAACATCCTGAACCCTTCGTGTAACCTACATGTGTCACGGGGTAGTTCTTCGTGGTTAGTGCCAACCTAACCACGATCTATCCTATGGAATAGATTGGTATGTGTCTTTTGTTGAGTGAAAAAACGACCACGTTGACTTCCGGATAGAGTCGGGTCACGCGACCTGCCTTCATATACCAGATACCTCGTGATATGGTCATATGCATAGGTTGGTAGCTGGCTGGATTATCTATGGAAAAGTCTCCTTTGAAAGTTTATGAAAAATCGTACCCTCTGCGCGCACTCCCTGCGTGCCTTTTTCTGGAACGTCGAGCCGCTGTAATTTATCAGGCCACTCCGAGAGTCCCTGCGCCTGGTTGGCCTAGGGCTAACACACCCTGGCCTTCCGAGAGGCATGATAATTGCTCGTGAAACGAGCAGAAAGAGATTGTTCAGTTCAGGTCGAGCCTTTTCTACGGAACTCTGCAAATACACGCGCGATTTATAGCTTACGTATTTGTCCTTTTTCTTTTTTTTTTAATTCTTTCTTTTCGTCTAATTTCCCTCTCTCTTTCCCTCTCCGGAACGTCGGTCTCCTCAGTGGTAATTTAAGGTTGTGTTTCGAAGTCTCTGCGGGATCGCGGATTCTCTCGGCGCCATCGTTAGCGCATTTCTCGTGACTTATTTTATTATTGTATTACGATGAACTCCGTGCTCCTCAGCTAACTCGGGACGTATATACCTTTATTGATAGATAAGTATGACGGGTGAATGAGTCGATGGTTAACTTACCACACAGTTACCACTTATTTATTTAAGCGTTAATTATACATACGCTCTACGTTATTCTTATGTCAATACAGACATGTATGTATACTTGCGTACTTGTCGCCTCATACGCCATAGATATCGCTTAATTGCTAGGCAACGGTTTGTTTGAATTCGTGTATATATATATATATTCCTATTAAAATCCTACGTACGTATACATAAATATTCAAACTTGAACGAATCGATCGCTGTGTAAAAACTCGAGTAAATATATGTATTTAGCGTTGCTACGATCGGTTACGCCGTAATCCACTGAACTCTGCCTAATGCCGAATAAAAGACACTTCCGGTACGCGACCGGTTAGTCAAGCAAGCGGCATAACTTCCTATCACAACGTATAATGGACCCTAGTCGCGTTCTAGACAGTGTGAAAATAACAACGGCAATAAATGCTACAGTCACTCAGGTATATCCAATGAAATCTAGATACCCGTGTATGAGGTAGAAGTAATTCAAGACAAAAAGACAATTCTTGCTGATTAAATTCTTTCCCAATCCCTGCAATTGCAATGACCTTTTCTTTCTAGTCCCGTTTCCTAATAAACGATCGTTCGAGCACGGCCCAAAGAAACCTACGTGAACCTGGCGCCCGACTTAAAAATATTATAATTTTCAATACGCGATTCGATTGTACCCCGTTTCTACCTGTTTGTACCACTTTAATTTTCGTTTGTACCTCAAAGATTTGGAAATTACAGGGGGGTCAAAAAACCGCTAGCACCCAACTTGGAGTAATTTAAATTCTGTTTGCAGGGATGAATTTAGAATCGTTACCCGTTTGTACCACCGTTAGTTTCGTTTGTACCCCAATGGGTAAGGAGATACAGGATTTTCAAAATTGACTAAGGGGTAACTCCGGCATTTTTTGAGCTGGCTCAAATCTGCGAAGGGTTGCTGGTTTAGAATGCAAATGAAGGTAAAGTAAAGTTAATGATCCTTCTTGACTTGGTTGATTTGAAAATGTAAGTAAAAAAGTAAGTCGGGTGCCAGGTTCACGTAGGTCTCAAAGAAAGGTACCCTCGAAGTGCCCTGATTAAGAAAATAGTAATTTGACTATATAATATATTTTTTGTATTTCCAGTGAGGACGCTGGGCGTAGCGGCGACGACATGAAGCATGCAGCATGCGTGGTAGCGGTGTCACGGCTGCGCGGTCCTGCCTTCAACCCCTGGTGTCCGCCAGCCGCTACCTCGCCGTACACGCCCTCCCAGGTGATCCTCTCTACTTCGTCGTCGAGGTAAGAACGATTTACCGAGAGATCAATTAATTCGTATTTAATTTATTCACATGATTTTTCTATAGGGAAAGTCCATAGGTCGGCAGTAACGTGCACTTCATAATCTCGCACTGGCCGCCTCTTGTCTCGTGAACGTTAACGTGTAATTCACATGAACTTAGATCCCAATCACTATTGACGATTCGAATATTCGATGCCTGGAGAAACCTTATAGAATTGATCCAGAATTGATCCTTTATAGAATAGATATCGATCCACGCATATATATCACGGGTAGGCGTACACGTAGAAGCGAGGTCGAAGCTTTGCTCTTCCGGAGAATTCTTATTGACGCGTCTAAAATCGTCACTGTTTCATGGAAATATTTTCGCGGCTTGACGTATCTCTTTTCTCTCTCTCTCTCTCTCTCTCTCTCTCTCTCTCTCGGCAACCGAATAGAGCACAATGAGATACTGTTTGAGGGAGATGCTGTATATACGAGAAAGACAGAGAGAGATAGAGAGGCTCTGGTGCGACGCAGCACGCATGATTTATAAATGTCAGATTAGCATTGCGCGCCGTCGTGAATGCCACGTGGGTACCAGCTGCTGGGCATAGATGCCTCCACGTATCCCTCCTGTTAATCTCTCTCTCTCTCTCTCTCTCTCTTTCATTTTTTTTCGCTCTCCTTCTCTCTCTCTCTCTCTCCCAATGTACTCCACTCTCGCAATCCTTCACACATTACACGGCGCATGACACACTTGACACTCGCGTCCGATGGATTACCGTCGCGCCATAATCTACCACGCCATTGCCTCGCTGAAACTAACTCGCGATCCGCATCCACGTCTAAGCGATCCGCCGCAGAATTGTTTAAGAGCTTATTGTTGCGCTGATATTCGTTTTTTTTTTTCTTTCTTTCTTTCTTCCTACCCTGGATATATCTTTTCTTTTTCATTGCACGCGATCGCGCGAGAAGAGTCCAAGAGCCTGGGCGATTATTTATATATATATATATATATATACACACGCGTATCTGGCCGTAACTCCGAGAGTGATGCTCGGATCTGGAATAAGTCTCTAATTGCCCTGGATAACGAACTCATTAGCGTGAGGCTTCTCGATTTCCATAGTCGAAGAGGAAATGACGGTACTCGAGAGAGACGAGCGAGACCATACGTATATGCACGGAGGACCATCTCTTCTCCGGTACTTCCCATGAGGTGCCGGATGTACCCGGAGTTCACGCACCGTACTACCTTCTCTCTGTGTATATACAGATATGCAGGTCTATACATTGCGTTCAAGATACTTACCCTGGGTTTTTAGTACCTGGTTCCCAGGATGATGCGCGAGACCTTAAAGATACTCGGTACTCACCTTAATCGATCTTTAATTTGATCTTCTCATAGCACTCCACGTGGTCCGCGTCTGACTTGAAGTTAGTCAGGGTTACTTTATATCTGGAGTATCTGCCGGTATGGTTACTTTGTATTTGTATTATGTATGCACAAGGTGCATCGACGTAAGTCAGTCGCTCAGTCATAAGTTAGTCAGCTCGCTGTTAACAGTCCTCGGACACGTGGATCGTGCCGATGACGGCAGCGTCATTGCCAAGGCTTCCACAAGTACGGTTGGCTCGTTTGTGCGCGGCGTTCGCCCCGTAGGATCGTTAGAATCACCTATCCCCCCGTGCGATAGGTAGGTTAGGTAGGCTTAAGGCATGTCGGCGGTATAGCGTACATTCTCACACGATAGGATCTACCTAATTATACCGGAGCTCATTTGTACGGACAAATCTGGATTGCCGCTCGGCGAGGAAATTCCTCGTTCTGCCTCGGCTCCTTCTATGCGTCCGCGATGCCTCGTGTTATCCGTGCGTCTATGGACATACGTATATTATTTGTGCCTGCATCGACGAATTGGACGAATTGCGGCAACAGGTATCCGAACGCGGAGGATTCTTAAAGAAATTTTATCTCCCATTGTCATTCATATGCAATTCTGCGTTGGACTGTTGTTATTATTATTTTTTCTTTCTTCTTTCTTCGTCGATCCTTACTTACTCTCGGTACGCCAGTTATCCTCTGTAAAGCATGGGCAATGGTACCGAAAAATATGCGGCTTCTCAGTGCTCGTACACGTAACACTGGAATTCTCTTCTGGTCTTGTACAGACGAAGGGAATAAATTGGATGAACCTTACGGACGGGGCATGGATATAAATGAGAGGAACCGTGGAATGCCGGGATTCCTTCCGATTATAAATCAGGCACGCAGGACTCTCCGAATGGAGATTTTACAGTCGGCCAAGATTTAGCTTAGACAATCCCCGGTAGTGGAATGCGCCGGGCAACGCGATGTATTAAATTCGAGACGATTCGATCGCTCGCCGGTACCACGTGTCGAAGATCGATCTGGGAAATCGACTTTGGATTCCGAAACGGTCATCCCGTATCGTCCGTTGGATTCCTGCCCTTCTCCCCTCTCCCTTCTCTCCTTGTACATCTCCATAAACCATACGTGGAATTTCATTCAATGGAATCCCGCGTGTGTCTCACCGTAAACGACCACGTGACCGATCCGACGTATCGGCTCGCATTTACGTATCTGCTTCGCCGTCCATAAGTCGGAGGCGAAAGCAAAGCAAAGTGCGATTTAAATAATCGTGGGTGTCTCGCGGCTTTTTTTTTTCCTTACATTTTTTTTTTATTTTTCACGCGCAAAACGCAACCCGCGCGCTTCGCATCCAATTTGTAATTCACCGAGCGAACAATGGCTTCGCCTACGGTAGAAAACTTTTCCGTAATTACACGGTACGCGACAGCGTCGCCATTATGACCAGGCGCAACAGACGCGCCAAATTATCAACCTGACGCGGGTCGAACTAGATAGGCATATGGTATAGCTATATCGAAGGTGTGTCTGATATGCGCTGTAGGTCACGAACCGTCTTCGGACGGAGTAGAATGAAAGATATCTAATTTCTTATTCCTCGTGGTGCAATAAGGTCGGTACTACTACCATACATTATTTCGCAATGCGCCACGACCCTGAAGGGCGATCGAGCGCGTCGCAAAATTGCGAGTGAGTCCCGCAAGAAGTGTACCGAGTCTGGTATGTGGTACGCTTTCACCGTTTGCAATATTCATACGTCCACGCACTGTTATTACCTACGTGCGCTTACTTATGCACATAGGCTGTTGAGTCTTCGGTGCGTCGCGACGACTGGACTCCAAGCGTTATACCGTCGTATATATATATATATATATATATATATGTATATAGACAGTCTTCCACCTATGATCTTGCTATAGGTACGTGTGCTCGTTTGGTTATGTTATTGGTGCTTGCAGTGAATTTTTTCCAGAGCATCATGGGAGAGAGAGAGAGAGAGAGAGAGAGAGAGAGAGAGAGAGAGAGAGAGAACAAAAGTGAAACAGAGAAGAGTTATTTGGCAGTGCGGAAATCTTCTGGCATGCGTGACTGAATGCGTGGCCCGCGCGGGCAAGTCTTGTTGTGTAGGCCTTCCGAGTGTTGAGCTAGGTCATGGTTTCCCAGAATTCCATGCGTCGTGTAACTACTCTTAGGTACACGAGCGATATCAAGGGAAGCGCAGCGAACGCGGGGTGTGCTTAGGTGGATATACAAACTCATTGCAGGTGCTAACTCTTAGCGCCCACGTGTGTCCACAGAGAGTGGCCTGGAGACACCCCACCACTCTTGGTAGCACGTGTTAATTACACGTGGCATGTATACCTGGGTTTGCGCCACGTAGAGCTTTTCACTTTCGCTCACCTTACGGACTACGACATTCCAGAAAAATAATGCGCCTGTGCTGTAGACAGCGTCGTTAACTGTTTTTTTTGCAGCTTACTGTTTTTTTTTCTTCTCTTAACAACTTTCTGCCAATAGTTCCGATTGCTGTATCGTGCCATTGCTGTGCTGCGACTGAAACGTATTTCTAATCGTGTTTTAGGCCAAGTCGAGGGTAAAGGAGGTTTACGCGCAGACATGCGTGCTTCTTGGTCAGCAGGGCATGCGAGACTGCGAACTATTTGGTCTGGCTATACTGTCCGGTGAGTAATACGTTTTATTTGTATTTGACAATTTCCCTGTATATTTGTTGCTGCTGTTTTACTTGATTATTTTTACTTTTTTTTTTGGGGGGTAGGGTGGTGGTTATATTTAAGAGATATAATTTACGTACGATTACGATTGAGAAACGCTGTTTATTCTTTGCTCGAGCATTTTATTATGATTCCGTGCTTGTTTTCTCTGTACCTTTTGTTGTTGTTGTGGAATTACGCCACAGTTCTTTTCTGCCATTTTTCCGATGAGGATTTATGACAGGTGTATACCTTGTATTGAGCAAGGTCATGCGAGTCCATTAGGTATCGTGTTTCGTAAATGAGGACAGCGAAATCTTTCTGGTGGTTTTTCATGGAATTCAAGGATCGCGCCGATATCGCGCGGGCTTTCGTTAATCTCGTCGACATTGAGTGCGTTTGGTAATTCGAATTTCGAATGGAATTCGGCTGAGGAGCGTGTAACTTTATGCGGATACGCGAAATCGAGGTACGGACACGTTGAATGCGATTTGCGAAGGGCCGAGCAGGCTGGTTCGTCGCTGGCGAGGAATTCGCGTACCCTGAAATCCAATATTCTTTATCGCTTTCGATGGAAACGGGACGACTCACGTGGCAGGATCAAGGATCCGAATGCGGCGAGGATGTCGGAGGTGCTTAAGGAGTAAAGAGCAGTAGACACGACGCGGTCCTTGTACTTGTAATCACCAGAAATATTGCCATTTGCTGTTGACGGTTCAAGTGCATTCCCGATGTACGTGGGTGCGCGCCAATACTTGATTCGTGTATCGTCTACGTCACAGTAGACGCGCATGCGTAATAGCTACGCGATGAGGTGTACAGGTGGTGGAATGGAAATGGAAGATTACGCGCATAGAACGTAAGAGGGAGAAACGAGGATGTATGTAGGTGAGGACGAGGAAAGAGAATTATTAGGACGGTGGAAAGACGGCAGAGCGAGAGGGACGGAGGGCGCGGGCTCGAAGTTGCATAAACATTAAACGAGTCTGAAACTCTTGACTAATCTTGAGGTCTTTCTGCATACCGCAGTCTTCTCTCCTCGTGGCCGGGTCGTCCCTCGCTCTCAGTCCCACCATGGGTTAAAGCCGGTCCGACTGGTACGTGCCCCCACCCGGACCCTTCCTCGGGCCCCGAGGGACCCCTTCCCACATTCCAGTGGGCCCCATCACGGCGCAACCAAGCTGGCGGGTTTTGAGGCGCGCGAGGCACACGGCACGGCCGAACGAAAAAAGCAGCTGAAAAATCAGAATAAGTACAAAAAGTCAGCTCACACCCCTATATATCGACGGTGCGCCGTGATCGTCCTCTCCCTCCTTCTCCTCTCCTTCTTCTACTTCCTTTCACTTCCATTCGTCTTTCTCGATCCTTTTCCTGGCTCCGCGC
>NW_014333982.1:64574-65452 GCF_000341935.2 Cephus cinctus | reverse complement strand
TTCCTTTTTCTTCGTGCTTTCTCCTTCTTACCCCCGCGTACCTCCCTCTGTGTCTTCCTTTTCTTCCATTCTCTTCGCCTTCTCGTCCCTCCTCAGCCTCCTCGACTTACCGCCGTAAAATGACAAGGGCCTGGCGCTGTTGCAATTTCGTAATCCTCGGCGTTATCTTCTCTCGGCTAATCCCTACGTTCTCGCTCCCTTTCTCTTCCCCGGTCGCGACTTTTCGAAATGATTGAAATTCGTTCGATCGACGCTCTTCCATTTAGTTTGGATCTCCTGCTCGCTTTCTTCGCCTTACCTCACACACGTGTCCCGAGAGGATGAATACAGGCGGCCGATACATGCATCTGCAAGCTCAATTCCCTTTTACCCTCCCTCATCGCCATTACTCTCTCGCATGCAGTTCGATCACTCACTGCACGTGTCCTCCTGTCCTGTGTACTCCAGAAAGGATACTAACCAGCGTGAAGTAGCGATCAGGGCGCAGCGTAGCGCGAAGGGCGAACTCCATATTCGTACCAGGCCGAAGGGACGCGCGACCCACGCGCCCCTCGCATTATCGTCCTTCTACGCGTGCATGATTTATATCGTAAAAATTAAAATACGCTACCGCGTCACGCGTCACGCGTCACGGATAATTTATATGAAACGTCAAATCTTACGGGCGATAACGCGTGCGCTCCGCGTACGCGCCACGATGTTCCTCCGGTTGCGAGGGTGACAGAGGTATCTTCCGAGAGGGAGGCGGGGAGGAGGGAGGCGGGGAAGGGGGCTTAGGATTATGCGTGACAGGGAAAGGTTGGATGGTAGTGAAGTTGAACCTGGTGTTGGTGACCATGCTGGAAGTGGAAGTGGAAGTGGACAGGGTTGGGGCCTCA
>NW_014333982.1:57808-64458 GCF_000341935.2 Cephus cinctus | reverse complement strand
AGGGAATTCTCTTGGTAAGTCCGACGAAGAGAGCCAGAAATAAGAGAGATGAAGGGCACGCGAGGGCGAACGAGAGAAGCGGAGAGTGTAGGACGAGGAATGGAGAGAGGAAGGAAGAGGGAGGTAGGGAAAGAGTGAGAGAGAAATAAAGAAGGGAAGAGAATGACAGAGAGCTCTCGGGTAAGACGGTAGCCCGGTGATTTGTATAGGGCCCCTCGTGTTCCACCTCTCGGAGCGAGTCTCCATCCCCACGCGGAGGCGCAGGCCTACGGGCCCAGGAATGTCGGACGAGGAGGCGAGTGAGGGCCTCGATCGAGGAAAGGATGCTGAGGCGGGGAAACGAACCTAGCAGGTCCAGCGGATGCCCCGACGGAGCCACGCTGCGCCACGACAGGGACGCGCAATGTCCTTCTCTCTCTCTCTCTCTCTCTCTCTCTCTCTCTCTCTCTCTCTCTCTCTCTCTTTTTTCTTTTTTTCTCTTTTACTTCGAATCTTTCATAAGCGACGCCTCTGGCCACCTTAGTTCCCTTCGACGTTATCCACCGTCCCGCCTGCAATGGGTAGATGGGAGAGAGAAAGACGGAGAACGGAGAAAGACCGAGGGAGGATAGGCGATGAGAAAGAGAGAGAGAGAGAGAGCCTGCGGCTCACTAAAATTGTCTAACTCGAACGTGGGCTCTTACGTCAGTGTAAATAGGATATACCTTGTCGACTTCGCGCTTTGCACACGAAACCCGTGTCCTTTTGATACGGGCCTGATTCCACTGACCTATCGTGGCATCGGGAATCGTGCAATAGGCCAAGTCCGTGCGTCCGTGACGGTTCTCGCATGAATGGATCATTCATAAGGGATAATAGCGTTTTGTAAATTAAAACGCGTCCTCGTTTGATTTATAATGCGCGTTCGCTAATGAAGCCCCGTAAGAAGACGAGAGCGCGGAGGCGCGTTGCTCGCAGGTCGTTCTGGAAGGAGAGGTTTAGGATTCAGCCGATATATCGGGTAGCAGCTGGCAGGGCTCTACCTGGGCTTCCCTCCTCTTTCTCCTCTTTCCCTCTTGACCCCTTTCATCTTTTTCCTCTTCACTCTCCTCTCTCTCTCTCTCTCTCTCTCTCTCTCTCTCTCTCTCTCTCTCTCTCTCTCTCTCTCTCGGTCCCTTGGCCCTTCCTCATTCTTTTTCCTCCTCCTCTCTTGCCGCTCTCCGCGCTCACCCTGATATATGTAACGTGTTTTGTTTCTCGGAATAATTTGATCGGGATGAAATATGCGATGAGCTCCGGATAGTACTCTCCTGCCTTCTTGGCTTCATCCTCCGAGCAGCTCTCTTGGCTCTTCGTGGAGGGATAGAGAAAGAGAAGTAGGGTGGCTGGGCAGGCGGGAGGGAGAGAGGAATCAGCCACATCTTATCCTTCTCATCCCGCTCAACGAAACTCCATCCATCTTCCGTAATGCAACGTAATGCCCCTTGCCCTCTCTCTCTCTCTCTCTCTCTCTCTCTCTCTCTCTCTCTCTTACTTACACCACGCGCGGGTGTACGTCGCTCGCGTATCATATACGAGCGAACTTTTCTGAGAATCTATATTATTTCCTGGAGTAGCTATCATATGTGTATAGTCGTATCGTTAAATTAGTATCCGACGAACCCGCGCGTTCGCTCCAGTCTTCCTTACTCTAGGCGCGTTAAATCTTAAGACGTCTAGACTCCCGAGGAAATTTAACTGGACCGTTGATGAGGTCCAGCCGTCTTATGGGTACCCGGAGCACCCACGTTCTCTGAAGGTATGCGAGTCCTCCCGGGGATGACGCGTCACTCGGGCACGGGGTGGCGCGACTAATGCGGAATGCCACCACCTCGACTGACCATTGGCTACGAGAGAACCTTTTTCAACTACCTTTTGCACTAGCCTCACTCAAGTGTCCAGGAGGCAGGTTGCTGCGAATTGACATTTAGGAAAATCACTGATGAAATCAGGACAAAATATAAATTGGGAATCGCGTCTAATGAAGAATTACGTGTAAATCTGTCGGCAGCATTTTAAAGAAAAAATATATTTCTCAAACGGTAATATTTCAAAATTTCGATACGTACGTCCCGGTACAGTTTGCGAGTCGCAGGTAAGAGGTATTTTCGAAAAATGCACCAAGGCCACAGTGGTATTGAGAGACGAAGCGGTAAACCCTTATAATTCTTGTACGAGGATCGAGATAAATAATCTCTCGATCTGGCCAATAGTTAGCCGTCATAACAGCGCATTCCATCGGAGCGAGCTCCGTACGAGAAGGTCGAAACTTAATCCTTCGGTGGCCTCTCCTTCGCAACGGCCTCGCGTATCTCATCTTCGGGGAAGCTATCTGGCTTACTAGGAAACTCGCGTATGCCCTTCGTATATACATATAACCATCGAGTATCGCGTTTCTTCGTGACGACGGGGGGAGGTGGGCGTACCGGCGTGCATGGTACTTACGCTTACATCTAGGCACCAAAAAGGAGGCTCGAAGAGGCGCAATGGAGGAAAAGGCATGGACCAAAGAAACAGCGATGATAAAAATGAAAATAAATAGACGGCAGTACCCACGCCGCTGGCATCCTCCGATGCCTTCTCCGCGTAGAGATCGGCCTACGTAGTATAACCAATACCCCGAAGAGCGAAGAGGAGTCAAGTGGAATGGAATGAGCTGGTAGTAGAGATGTTCGAGCAGGATTCTTCGCTCCAGGTAATCGGGCATGATTACGTAGGTAATTACGGTTACGGCGAGTTGTTGCGACAAAGAGGTATTGTTTCATTCTGGGAAACCGACAGCTTCACTGGGATCCTCTCTCGACGGTTCTTCTCGTCACGCTATACCGCCAACCGAGGTTCGATCCAGGGATCCTCTTCCGTTCACGAAACCGCGTCCTCGATCCCCCTCGGAAGATGGTCCAGAGTTCAGTTGCTCATCCGATCTATACGGTCGGCTCCCTACGCGTCCTCCGATAGCTTTAAGCGCTCGTGGTTCGGTTCTGCATGCCATTTACCCGGGTCTTTGAGTTTTAGTCCCAAAAGACCGGAGAACCCTGACTGGACATACTTCGGTAACGGACAGCCCCATCTAGGAGCGACCCTTCTCATTAGTTCTCGAGGCAAGTGCGTTTCGTCGATTTTGGTACGTCCGTCCATTACTCCCTCCAAGGTAACGTCCACTGGTCCGTGAACTGCAGAAAAAGTTATAAAAAAGGACCCAGAAGCAGTCTCTTCCCTGGTTAACAGCAACATACACTCTCTCTCTCTCTCTCTCCGCGGGGACTTAGACACGGCTATTACGATCCCTTGCGGTTTACAATTTTACTTATCGGGCCAGTTTGTTTTGGCATTGTCCAAACCATCCCTGTCCTTGTTTATTTCACCTACCGACACATCTCGTCGAATGATTCTTACCCTCGCGGTAGCTATCTTCCTTCGGGGAAGCGTGGGGCCTTGGTCGGTGAAAAAAAAAATTTTTTTTTTACTTTAGGTAAACTCGTAAAAAGTAGAAGCCGAGTTAGCTAGGACTTGGTCAGGGCGTGGCGAGTAAGTAATGTAAGATCTTGCTTGGTTCGTCGCTGGAGGGGATCTTGGGACGCGATGGGCCCCATGGGAGGCTACGCGAGGGTCGGGGTCCGTAGCCCGCGGGCAACATTCCCCAGTAATGGTTGGGTTATACCTTGGGTAACACAGGTGCCCTCCGCCATCGAGGGATCGGGCCCCAAAGGACTGACTTACGAGTTACGAGTTGGGACCTTCGATAGATATCGTTTCAGTTATTATCTATATACGGGGTGTCCCATTTTAATCGTCCCACTCGATTATCTGCCGAACGAAGAATGACCCACCGGCAAAATCTGTTCCGTGGAAATCGACGGACGGAAAGAAATTATTCTCGGATCAGATTATCTCCGGGAGATAATATTTCGACAGTAGGTAGCAGCATCCTTTCGATGGAAGTCTCTGCCGACCGTCAAATATAAAATACCCTGCTTATGCATGACGAAATCGTAAGGCAATTAAGGCCCATCGTCATTAATATATTATTTTCTCCTTGAAATTGCTAATAAATTAAAATACAATCAATCAGATCGATTAAAATATACTTCGATCTAAATAACCCACATCCCCATACGCCTTTGTCACCATTTTATCATCTCTCTTCGATCATCAACGATCTCCTCCACATCGCAATTTTCGTTGCACTCGAGCGCGCTGAGTTTGCCTCCAGCTTTCATCGAACTGGGTAGAAACGAAAATGGTTGGTGGGGTACAGTGGGTGGGGGGGGCCCCCCCTCCGGGGACGTGATTCACGGCATAAAGAAAGAATGGGATCGAACGGACGGGGATAAAATGGACTCTCGATAAAAACTCGAGGATTCCAGGCACGTCAAGTTGATCCTCGTATCGTGTCCTATTCCCACTCACGTTTTCTAAGTAGCCACACAGAAATCAATTCTAGTCCATTTCAATGAGGGGGATTGAACAAATAGTCTCTAAATTGGCGGCCATATTAAACGTGTACTGTGAGACATGCGTGTCTAATGCTACCTATCGTTGCCTTATATACTCCCTCAGATATTCCATTCTCCGTCGCTTCCTAGTAATCTATCATGATTTATCCCAGTTCGAGCTGGGATCGGTAAATTTTTCTTGAATACGTCAGACACTCCTTGATCCATCGCTAGCCACTTATACGTACTCCAATAGTGAATGCATCGCATTCCATTGGTACCCATGGCTTTTATTCCAGAGTATAATAAAGTCTCCCCATTCGATCAGTCATTCATTTCTCGAGACGCGCTCGATGCATCCCGCATACTGCTCTCGGGTCTCCGCTGCATTCCACACGGAATGCATTACATCCCCTGCTCTCCTTCCTCCATCCTTGGCTGGCTGCATCGCGGAATGCGGCTCAGCGCTTCTCTACACTGGCCGCGGCGCGCGGGGCGAGGACGAGGATCGAGGAGGGAACGTCTGTATCTCGAGCAAATCGAAATATGCTAAATACTGGGTGTCCCGAGAATTCGCATTACAATGCCGAGCCGATCCTTATTGTTTATTGGTCCGTCGTTACGTCACGGGGATCGATCCTCGGTGATTTATCGCTGGACTCGAGGAATGCAGCGGGAAAAGGAAAGTGGAAATGTCATGAGGATGGGGGATCGATTGGTCAATTCGTGTCTAGTCGTCGGCCAGACGACGTTATCGCGAGATGGCCCCTCGCGTCGGACGAAACATGATGAATTAAAGAAAGTTATCAGCCGTAGACAAATTGAGTTGACATTTATTGGACCGTATTAAGAGTCTTCCATCCCGAAGATATTCTAATGTCCGTGACAGACGGGGACAAGTACCTCCATCACATATGTATACGTGTATTATATAAATTAACGATACCGTCAATTAGTGAATGACTTTGGCGCTATGCGGTATACAGGTAACAATGACGCAAGCGATATCTTTATTATTATTTTATTATGAATTCGCCACGTGAGCCTCGTGGTAATCGCTTAAGGGGCTATTTTCGGCATTCCTTATCAGTGGGCACTTGCTCTCTCGTTCTCTATCCTCGATACTCTCGGAGAACGAAGGGAAGATGTATGGCACGTATGTATATATGTATATATGGATGCGTGTAGATATACATTGGATGTATCTCTAAGTACGGTGCAGCTGCAATGGTCAGTCGAAGCACGGCCGGAGCCCAGTTCCAGTTCCAGATCGAGTTCCAGGTCGGAAAGCGTCGCGATGTCGTATCGTAGGGCCCAGTCCGAGTAGGCCCCGTGTGGGCAGGACAGGTTCGGGCCCTCTCATTCACGAACATCAGTGCCGAGCTCTTTCATTGTTTCGCTCGTTTAGGTGTATCGGCATTTCGGACCGTCGGTCGTGCAAAAAGTCAAGCGAAGAGAATGGGGCCCCGACGAACAACCATATCGGGCTAGTGGCGATGCGTCTACCGTGTGCGGGTACGTTTCTGTCTGGACCCCCCGTACCTACATACATTTAGGCTAGCCAACAATTGCCAAGATTCAGGAATACAATATCTTTTTGTCATAAGCATGTTTCAGAGACCCAAGATGGATTTGGATCCTTGCGGTTTTTTTTTTTTTTTCAGCCCAATAGCAGAATCACACTTATCACTGCGATTAGTTCTCTCGATATACATATATAGGTGTTAATGCTATACGATCAATTGTAATTTTTTCGTTTCCCTGTAACTTGCTGTACGCGAGTGCTTAATGCTAAGTATGCAATTGCACATTCATTCAATCAGTTGCACTCTAATGAGCGTACGCTTTTTTTTTTCTTTGTACATGTTACAGACGGCGAGTACCTCTTCGTGGACCCCGAGAATAAGCTGAGCAAGTACGCACCTAAGAACTGGCGGAGTTCTCATACATACGTAAGTCATTGAATTTCTGAGATATGAATGAAAAAAAAAAAAAAAATAATTTGAACGTAAATGTCAAAACGTATGGGATTACAACGCGAACGTATTTAGGGCTAGTTTTTATAGGCAAAGTATCATCGCGGGACGTAGGGAGTAAGAGCATAAACAGGGGTAAGCGGTGGTCGAAGTGGGAAGAGGGTTAGAGCGAGGGATGAAAAGAGGGAAGAATGAAACGAAGTGAGAGTGGTGGCAACCT
>NW_014333982.1:57090-57706 GCF_000341935.2 Cephus cinctus | reverse complement strand
GGGGCATCGAATTAGCATTTCCATCCATGGGTGTGATGGCGGCCGTGCCCCGGGGGCCCGTTAAACGACTCTCCGTCCTCAAGCCGGTAGCAGCAATACGTTCATGCGATATCTCCAAATCTGCTCTGCATCGGGCCCAGCCACTAATGATGGCCCACCAATAACCAATAAATACTCGCCCGGTAAAACAGGCTACCGGACTACGTCCTTATCTTCGAGGAACATCTCCCGCGAGATTTTCAGTACGAGGTCCTATTAAAGAGATACCTTCCCACCTTGTGCCTCACGACACTCCAGCAGTGCAAGATCAATTCCTTCTGGTATTCTTGGCGGTCGACGGTAGCTGCTGCGAGTGTCATCGTTCTTCTTCACGCTTATCGTAGTCCAGGCTCATCTTAGGAGCCAGTATCTTTTCGACGCAGACTGTACATCCCCTGCTCGGGTTGCCTGGATTAATATTTATGGTTCGTAAAATATGCGGATGGGCCCGACGGTAATTTGCTACGATTTGACCGGAGGGTCTAGGTCTAGACTCGATCGAGAAGGTCTTCCAGTTTAATTTTCAGCTACCGAATTTAGAGCGGACTTCGTTATTGGTACCTGTCCCGGCGGGGGG
>NW_014333982.1:44672-56918 GCF_000341935.2 Cephus cinctus | reverse complement strand
GGGGGGGGGGGGGGGGGGGGGAGGGCCTGGACTGGTTACTTTCGCCCGGATGATGTATCGACTATCCGCTTGGAAACATTGCTCCTCGTAGAGACCTCTAATTTGTAATAATGAAATCTCAAGTCTACGAGATCGCCAGATCTCGATACGGATACGTTCTGAACGTTTCTACTACGGCACTGCTCACACACATATAGGTTATCTCTGTATATACAGAAGAGACGTCGTCTCAATCCTGAGGTCGACTTCCCTGACCTCTCAAATATTCTTGTTTGCTGTCCTCTTCTCCTGTGGAGCATGTACCTCCAAATGCCTCTTGTACCTTACACGTATACCTCATATGAAAGACCCCACAGGACGATTCATGTCCCGAGTACGACAAGTTTGACGTTGGCCTTTACATCCAGGCAGACCGACTGTATTGATTAGGTGTACTACGAAGAATAATAAATTCCTTTCTTCGTTGCTATACCTTAGCCTCTTATGCTGCTACGTCCCAACATTCATATCCAGCTGAAAGATCTTGATTTTCCTAGCTGAAGAATTTCACCTCGTGGCTATAGCCAGGTATATCCAGGATCGTAATACTTGAAAACGCGTGGCGGCTACCGCACTTGGTCGCGCGTGGGCCGAAACTGTTGCGGAGGCGTTAGCACGGTTCTTAGGAAGATTCGCCCACGTTTCTCCATACTCGTGGCAGGATACGAGAAAAGAAAAGGAAAAAAATCTAAGAATCAGATCCTTTTACTTTAACAGAAAGGAGCATCGTGCTCCGTATGGATCGATCGTTATGTATGCACGGTGCGGAAAAGAAATTACGTGGAAACAGGATAATCGCACAAATCAAGAACACGAGTTCGATTACCTAATGCCTTCGAATCCCTTTTAACCGGATGACATAGATACGTGACATACACGGCATAGTCATACGAGTCCGTAGAATGATGAAATGTTTCACGATCAAATTCACGTTCGTTTAAAGATTTAAAATCGGGAGCGAAGTCCTCGAAGGCTGGGTATTTCCCTCGCGAAGGCCTGAAGGCATGCGTGCTTGTTGCCCGTAGTTGGACGATGCTCCCTATGTTATTTCGGCTAATTAAAGTGAAATTAGTTTGCGTCAGTTTGGTATTTGAATCGTTGTCCGGATTGTGGCTGTCAGAACCAGATTCCACCCATGTTACGCCTCGTAGTATGTTTGCTAAGCATGTTTAATCTATCCAATCGAAATCAGAATGGAAACGAATATGTGTGCACTGCAAGTTTTCTCATACGAAATACGCGCGCAACCAAAGTTACGGAGAGCGCATGCGCGAGAACACGTGACAGTCTTGCAGCGAGGCCAGTGACGCGCATGCGCGTTAGCTCGCAGGCTAGACGAATAACAGTAGCCGTTAGACAGCAGTAGATAAGTGCGAGGTTTGTCAGTGACGATGACAACGGTCATCTAAATTTCGAAGGTTAGTTCACTCCCGATAAATTCGTATCTTTTTATTCCCACCTGGGTACGTTTCTTAATAGCCCGTTTCGAGTGCATTTATTATCAGACTCGTACACTGCGTACGCCATTTGGTATTGTCGTAAAAGTTGCCATTAAGTTTTATGCCGAAAATCGAGATAGCCCTGTAAGTATAGCCAGAGGTACGTCAAGGTATACCGGAAGGTTGGTAGGCATTCAATGGGAGTGCCATCGAGACCAAACGAAATACTCGCCAATTAAATTCGAAAGGCTTTTTCCACGCGGGCATTTCCAACGAATTTATACGTCGATAAAATTACAGCTGTAATCCGTTCGTATGTGCGTTTCACCGTGAGCCCGTAAGTTCCTGCAAACGGCCTTATTACGTATCCCACGAAAGAAACACGAGAAATCCATCTCGGTGGTGATGATTCTCGAAATTTCAGGGTCCCATGAATTCTGGAATGCCAGGCCTATTCTCATTCTTAAGTGGAAGGGACGCGAGACCCCTCTTACCACCATCATCCTCTAATCTTAAACCATGAGAATATTACGAAAATGAATGTAAATTGCTCGCTTGAGAAATACGGTGTCTTCGTAGTCGCCCTGTCGAGGGCTAAACGATTCACGTCGTCTAGGAAGCATTTACGGATTAGATAGAGCCAATTACCATTCAGCTCGAGTGTCCGTTCTCGCTCGGTGCCATCATGGAACGTCCCACTTGGCCACGCGTGCCTTCGAATATTTTCCATCGGATATTTCAGGATCGTAATTGAGTATCATAAACCTTTGAATCAGATGATAGTAACGCTATAAAGACACTCCGCGGCGATCGTAGCATTCTACTCCCGCATGACTTTGCCTATGATCATTACACGAGTCCTCGTTTGTGAATTCATCCCTCGTGCGTTACTATCAATCCACGCACACATATATATGTATATATCATTCGTATTTGCAGGGCTTGGACAGCAGTGGACGACCGGCATTTGTACTTTATTTTCGTATACGATATTACGTGGATACGCCATTGCTACTCAGGTAAGTTTCATTTATTTTTTTTTTAATCTCAAAAAGGTATCCTAGCAGTATCGCACAGATATGTAGAAATTACGTGGCGTAATTTAATAGTTACTTAGAATATCTTGGGCTGGCTACAGTGGGGATCGATTTATAAGACTGCGAAAAGACCCTTCTACCTTTGAAAATGCGGCCTTACGATCGCAGACGCAACAAACTAGTGGCTGACGATGGGATCGAAGTTTGCCAAAGGGCGCAGGCACGTCGCTCCGCAACGAAAACCTTCCGACTCCTGTCCAGTAGCCAGGCGCCCGTGTCCCGTACCTTGTAATTATAAATTATTACGTGGCGCGTGATTAATAGACTGTCTGCGTTAAGCGAAAATATTCGGAGCGTTAATTATAGTGATTCGCCCATTGCATTCGATTCCGAAGCCCTGACTGAATTGCCTTGGCGCATCTTTACTTGCACCTCCTGTATATTTCGCTGTAGCATCTATGTGTGTAGAAAGGTTATATTTATCCTCTGTGTTGCGTATATAGATAGATATATATATACATATACACACACCGATGTGTCCGACCGAGTCTGATTCTCTTACCAATTTTTTTTTCAACGCAGTGAGGAGCCCGAGGAGAGCGATACATATCGGGCGATTCATATTAACCGAATCGCATTCCGCTTCTAGTAGCCAAGCTTGAGTTTTATAGCCGGACAAACAAATTACTCATTCCTCTAGCCTCGAGGTGTACGGGGACGTTAATTTTTCCCCTCATTTTATTCCCCCATTTAGTCTTCTTTTGTTTCCTTTGAATTCTTCTGAACGAATTATACGAAGCTCCGTACGACTACTTTGGTATAATCGTGAAGCGTATACCTTTTGCATAATATTGTTAAATTCACGTTTCAACTATTTTCATTGCACCTCTGTCTTTTGACTCTTCGTTAATTAGATTTGTACGCCGGACTCGCGCGCCCCTGTCAATTGAAAGTAGTAGATTATCTTTGGTATGCGGTATGATATTTTTTCGTATGTTATCCTCGAGTTTTCGCGTTAGGTCTGCGGCGTACAGAATTTTCATTACAGTGAGAAACGTTAAATTTGTTTGTAACGGCAATGAAGAATGCAAGCCAAATGGGAAGAAAAAAAATTTAGTCAAATGCAGTTTGACTGTTTTTTTTTTTATAAAGGTACATTTATCAGTGTAAAATTTAACAAAGCTGAAAACACTTCGTTTATCAATTTTTTTTACTCGTATCATTAATGTATATGACTTTATATGACTTTACGGGAGCATCAGAGTTACGACATGCGTCGTGACGTGTTATTGTTTTCATAACCATTGATACTTTTTGTCTCGTGTACGTGTCGATATTGAATGCCAATGTATGTATAGTCACAGGCAAAACTAGCTTCGAAGATGACTGGTTGAAAAAAAATGCTGCAATATTATTAATAGGAAAGGCGGTATCGCTCGTCTGTGTACTGAGTTGAAAAGATAGGGACGCGAAACGTCACTTTAGCTCCTCAAAATTCGTGATCGACAGTCCAGTTATTAAAATAATGATACGTTCCGCAATGCCAGTGCTAAGTGCCAATGCTAGGTGTTAATGTGACCTTGAACATGAACTCGAACTCTAGAGGATTACGTCAATGTAGGATCGACTTATATGTGTCTAATACGTAAATAAATTAATCAGGAGTTACTTTGGTATCCTTGCCATTCCTTTAATTCGTCTCACAAATCTGTATAACTATATGCTAAAATTTTTTTCTTTGTTAAACACGTATATTAATTTGTTTTATTATCTTGGTCCGTTTATTTTTCCAATATCTTGATGTTTTTTTTTTCTAGCGATGAGACAACGCGCCACCACTATTACCTGCAGTTGCGTGATAATGTCGTCCGACATGGCGGCGGGGTGGAAAGTCTGCACCCCCATCATCCCCTGCATGCACCCGCGATTATTGCATCTCTACTCGGGTTGGCGGGACTTGCCCTCCAGGCCGACCTCGGGGACTACTCCGAAGAACGTCACAGACCCCATGCCGGATCCGTCGGTTACTGCAAACCCACCGACTATCTTCCACCCCACGTGAGTTTAAATATTCATTTAGTTGATTTTTCGCGGGGAACCTGAACAGGTGTCCGTCAAGGTAATTGTATCTGTATTTAAAGATGTGTCTCGAGCCGAACGTCCTCGGCGTCCTGGCGGCTCAACATCGGGACAATCGCGGCCTCTCCAGGGAGGAGGCTGAATTGCAGTATATCCGGGAGGCGGTGCTGCTGGAGGCGCCGCTCAACGCCCACCTCTATCGGCTTCGTCGAAGCAAGAGCGAAGCTGGACCAGGACGTATCCTCCTCGCAATCTGCGCTCGTGGTGTACGAATCTACTCCGAGGAGGGAACACCCCGGATCTTCGCCTGGAACAACATCGGCAAGCTATGCTTCGACGTAAGTGTCTTGGCAATATTGTATACTACGTTAAATATTTAATATATATATATATATATTATATATGATATTATTTTCGCATTGTATAATCACATGAATTTGAATCTTCTGTACGACAGCGTAAAAAGTTTGAAATTCGCGCCGTCGATCATCCAGACAAGCTCACCCTGTACAGCGGATGTGACGACAAAAGTAAACTGTTGCTCGGTCTCTGCCGGGACACTCATCAGTTCTCCATGGCTATAGCACCAAGAGTCAACGAGGCGAGACGTCGGGAAGAGGAAGGTGAGTCCTTCACGGGCTACGAGTTCGATTTTGATCGTTCACATAGATCCATTCTCAATCAACTACGAGCTGGTATCATTGACCGTCCATTATTCTTGCAGAGCGCAAGGTTCTACGTGATTGCTATATGTATCCAGCACGGTGCAAGCTCAGCTTGGCTGCGCGGGGCGCTCGTGGCGATCAACGGATATCAGTGATATCCAGCACTTCCTCGAATACTACATCTGGAATCGTTAGTGACCGCGTTCACAGTGAGGATGAACCCGACACGGCGCCTGCATCTACAGAATGTCTACCCAGACTTACTGAGATACCGAATCACGCTCAGGCACAGACTATTGTTAATGGAGTTGAGGCAGATGATCGATCCAGGACTTCATCACCTGTTTCCACTGTCGACGGTGAGTGTTGACGATATATTTCTTTTAACGATCGATTGCGTATCTATATGTTACCCTATGGTTATAATATTTGATTATGAATTTTTGCTGGTCCCTAGAAGTTGATGGTGCCGAAACTGCTCCTTCTTCTGCATTACGTATGACCCTGAATGCTGCAACTGCCGCCGAGGGATCTCAGTGCAGCAGCAGCTGCAGCACGGTTGTGGTAGTGAGTGCACCTGCGAGCGGACCGCCTCCAATGCGTCGACCATCCGCCTCTTCCAGTCTGGAACTTGGCTATTCTCATACTGCTCAGAACTCAGCCGTTTCGTCGGAAGCTGCATGCTTCCCGGGAGCGATATACGACAGGTGTAAAAAGGCTGGAAAATACGCTGGTTAGTATCGTCGAGGTTTAGAAGCCATTATGTATGCAAACGTCTCGTTTTTATTAGATCAGATGTTTTTTATTTATCTTTATCATTTTTCGTTAGGTACGGACATTGCTAGTGAGACTAGCGGAGTTTATACCGTGCGAAGCAGCGAAATGCAGGATGAAAGAATAACTGATTTGTATTCTCCTACGGGTGACGCTAACGAATCTTCGACAGCAAGTGACGTTTGCGCTTTGAGTTCTGTACAATCTACCACTGACGAAGCTTCAGTTACTTCTGGTTTTTATACTATTCACAGCGGACTGAGATCCGAGACAAGTGGTGTTTATACGGAGGATGTGAATACGGAGGATCAGGAGCCTATATACAGTGTGTGCAGGGGCGATGAGGATGTCAGTAACCTGGCTTCTGGTATATCTGAAGTATCTCTGGATCCACCATTAGATGACACCAGATCCAGAAGTAATAGTATCCTTAGTGCAGGAAGTTTCAGAGGTGACGGAAGTGACCCTTCTGATGTGGGGCCATTACTGTCGGCGGATGAATTATCTGATCTCATCGTGGGACGTTATCCGCCAAGAAAGACCATAAGCAACTCAATGGATTCTGATTGTGATTATGTGACTATGCCGCCTCCATTACCACCGCCAAGAACAGACTCAGACAGACAACTGCCACCTCCACCGCCTTATCCGTCCAATATCAATTACACTACCATCAAGTCCTCTAGGAGTAATGCTAACGTGGATCGTGAACCGCCACCTCCACCGCCTTACAATGCAGTCAGGGGTGACTTTGTGCCATTGCCACCTAGAAGGGCAGAGCCACCTCCACCACCTCCTTACACTTCCCCCAGAGAGAGAATACAAATTCCACCGCCTACTCCACCAAGAAATGATGCTGTTACTCCTAGAGAGCCACCTCCGCCACCTCCTTATCCTGAAATTCCTACTGATCGACAGGAGGCTATATCTACCCTATATCCTAACAACGCAATCGAAGATGTCATCCCAAGGACTGTACCCAGCAAGTCACATTCTAATCTCTCTCCTATAAAAAACAACATAGTCCCGGCAATGTCAACAAACTTCACTGGTATCGCTAATGAAGGACCACCAATTACAGCTCCAAAACCACCACCTAGAATACAACCACCGACGTATCCTGGTGATAAAATGAAACCGACTCCTGTCCATGCACCAGTTGCAGCTCTTGTGGTGGGTCCAAATAATTATTTGGATGTTCACGCGTCCAGAGGTGGTCCAGTATTATTGCCATATCTTGCACCACCACCTCCGCCACCGACAACGCATACCAGACAACCACCACCTCCACCGCCGAGCTTAGCAACTGTATACACCAGTCAGGTTGCCAGGTCCCAGATCGAACAATACAAGCAACAATTGTATTCTGACGTGGACTATGTGATGTTTCCTCTGAAAGATCCAGCGGTCTCTAAACAAGAATACATTGACGCTAAACAGGGTTCTCTCCTTGCTGCAATGGCTGCTTATCCACCTCCACCATATCCATCTGTCAATAGCAAATCCTCAATGATGTATCGCAGCACTCCATATTTACCTGGATCATCATTCTCATCGCCTTCAAAGTATGCATCGAATCAGAATTTGAGCACCAGCGACATCAGTTCCAGTGGAAATTACTTGTTACATGGAAACATGAGCAGTCATTATGCAGCTAGTACCAGCTCCTTGTACAGTGGCGTCACCTGTTCGTCTGCTGGAAGTCATAGTCTCCGTCGTGAACCACCGGTACCAACGCATCCACACACACTTCATACATTCTCCAGAACTAGAAGCGACGAGAATATTTTGAAGAGTTTTGAATCTTCGGTAAGCAGTAAAATGCAGTCTCTTCCTCAGCCCAAGCATCGAAGGCTTCCACCACCACCGCCACCACCCCCTTATGAAATTCAGGTAACACATTTACAATTTTTTATTACAATTTAAGGTTAAATTATTTTTCGAATATAACATGATATTTTTTCTTTACAGACTCTAGAGAAGAGTCAACCACTACCGTCAGCCTCTTTGTCCGCGTCGTCTTCGAAGAAGACAACGAAGCCGATAAATAGATGCGACGTCGTGACGCCTAGCGCCATCGATAGACAAGATGGCAAAGATGACGGCATGCTAGATATTCGTACTTTGCGTGAAAAAAGTAGAAACTTAGATCTACCATTGATCTCGGCTCTCTGTAACGACAGATATCTACTGAAGCAGACGAAGGCATTCGTCCTTCCAAAGCATCCTAGCGAGACAACAGTGCAATCGTCTTCAAAGAGTGTCTCGAGGAGTAACGGTGGCACGTCAAGTAGGAATAAATACCCAGTGAGCGGTTTGTCCACGACACAAATATCAAAACCACCTAGAAAGTCGTCGACAAGTACGCACAGGCATCCAGCTGAGGTTAAGGGTAATGCGTACAAGGTGAATACAGCACCAGGATTATCGCCAGCCAAGAAAGATCCTACGAGAGCATTTCATTCGTAACACTGGCCACATTCCTGGAATCACCTCTTATGATAAAGAATATCAAATTTTGAAAGGTATACGTTTCAAGAGGGAACCGTTACAAATTCTATAATGCACATCATTCAAAAATCGTTCTAACGTCTACGACGAGATTTTCACGTAGTGTCGTTTCCATAGACCGTGCTTCTTCAACTCAGGGTGCCATTTTGTCTCGCTTATCGTCGCGATACTGCTGGCCAGGGGTCGGGTACGCTTACTGGTCTATTTAATTAACCTAACTGTATCGTAAAGCACCTAAAACATACGGAGTTCGATGTCTATCGATAAGTTCAATGCATTTGAGCCTTTGTGACAATCAGTATACATAGATAGTACACTTGACCTTTTCTTTGAGATCCATCTTATGCTTTACATCCGACCCATGTGTCGTTTTTATTCACTTATCATTTATAGCATTATTTAAGCGGACGCAACGCCACGTTGCGGATCTTTATACAATATATTTCGAAATCACCTATTTCTTGATCCGCCTCTCTGTGTCATTTTAAGACGATCCTACTGCGGAAGAACCGTGACCGGATTAAGTCGTATTTATTGGTCGTGTTGTCGTTGCGCGCAAGGCGACATACGTCCAATAATTGTCATTTGCTCAATTGTATCTGGCTCGACAGGTCGTACGATAAAATTACTATCTAGACGGGAATAGCGATAAAAATTCTAACGACTGGTCAAACGATCGCTACTTATTCATAATGTACGATAGTTCTCTTAGGTACTAATTGCACACCCACGCACGACAAATAAATATATATATATATATATATATATATATATATATATACACTCTGAGAGAAACTCGTAGTTGTGTTCCTTACATGCTAGAAAAAACTTCTAATATTTCACACCTTGACGTTCACAAGTGTAATGATATATGTATTTATTTCAAACCAATCTCTTATCTGTGTAGTATCTCGTCATATGAGCGTAATAGTGCATAGGGATTTTTTAAAAATATTTTTTACATCGTCTTTCGAGGTACGAGAAACTCGCGGAACAAAGACTTTGGCGAGCGCAGCCATTTTTTAATACTTTATTTCAATTTATCCTAAGATATTATGATGCTGTACTTTTTGGTACGCCTATTAATACGGTGTCGCATGAGATACAGCCTAAGTGTTTTTTTTTGTATTATCTTGATTAGATTTTTGCAAAATTTTTTCGAGATGTGGATAATGTTTCCCTCTCGCTATCTCTCTCTCTCTCTCTCTCTTGGTCTGTCTGTCTATCTCTCTCTTTCTCTCTCTCTCTCTCTCTCTCTCTATCTCTCTCTGATTTCAAGTTATAGAATAAAATGAACAATGTTATGACTACGGACGATGGTCAATGATTCTGCAACCGTTGTATACGGTTTGAATGGCATACTTGTCATGCTTTACAATCGTATCATCTAATCCGAACGTTTTAGCGCATTTATGGCGCAACATTTATTGTAGCTTGTAATGTAAGGGTAATGATTTTAGTCGTAACACCGAACTATATTGAATGACGATTAGTTATTAACGATAGAATACGATTCATGTCTGTAAATATTAACGCGTGAAACTGTTGGATTTGATGTAGTCGAAAACCTCACGTATTTACCACGCGCCACCTCATCTACGAATAATAAACATTTTTTAATGAAAGGAATTCGATGATTACATATATTTATATTTTTCCTACATATCCTTATTATTGAAGTTCCGGGCGTACTTACGATGCATCTATGTATCCTATTATAATTATTCTTGTCTAAAGTCATAATGAGCTTGTATATTTGTATTTTGTATATATGAACACCCAAAAAACACGTGTAAAAAATGTTGCAAAGTACAGGGGTGCTGTGAATTTCTTTAGCAAGAAAGTATTGAAATTATATTATTAATGACAAGTACATAAGTCACTACGTATCTGCTTATATGATCTAGCATTAGCTCATCATTTTAATTGTATATCCAAAATTTTCTATAACGTCTTTGCTACTCTTTTGTTATATATTACTACTGCTTCTCGTGTTTAATTATGATTTAATGGGCCTTCATTAATTAATAAAATTTTAAGGGATTCCTTATCGAGTACTATCGAGTATTATCCTTTTACCGTGGTTATTTTTGACGAGTTATCGCTAATATGAGTGTTAATCGATTGAAGCTAATTGAATTTGAAGTCTGGCATAATGAACGCAAATTTATACCAAGTAATGCACGGACCCTCGAAGTAGTACTCGATAAGGAATCACCTAAAGTTTTGTTAATTATTGAATGGCCACTAAATCATAATTAAGTATGAGAAGCATTAGTAATATAAAAGAATAGCGAAGACGTTATAGGAAATTTTGAAAATACAATTAAAATGATGGGCTAGTGCTAGATAGTGTGACAAGCAGATACGTAGTGACTTACGTACTTGGCATTGATAATATGATTTTAATACTTTTTGTTAGAGGAATCCACAGCACTCTTGTACTTGACATAGTTTTTTTGATACGTAAGTGTTTTTTTGGGGGATATAAGTTTTTGTTGCTCAACGGGATATATTAAAGAAGCTCCAAGCACTGTAGTTTATATTGTTACAGATACAAAATCTAAATATATTGTGATGTCGCTAATCAGAAAAATATATTGCGTAGTCGAAAATGTTTAAAGGCATATAAATTTAATGTATAGGTCCACTTTTTTTAAAGAAACAAAAATATATACCAATTTTAAAAGAAAATGTAATCTTTAATGCAGTCAAGCATCATTAATGGTGTTCAGCTTATTGACGCCGTGTGGTAAAGGTAAGAGAGAAGAATGTATAGGGTTATTTAAGTACCTCAGGCCGTGCGAGCAACAGAGAGGATACTATGGTGTGAGTGAAACACCAAAGCGTCACTCGCTGCGTCCTTTTCGCGGAGCATTAATGTGAACGAGTCGGCAATATGATGCTAGGCGTAGTTCTCGCAAGGATTGGCCTTTCGCTCGCACCATAGTGCTTTCTCCGTTGCACGCACATGCTGTGTCACGAGTGGGAGCAGGCGGATGGTGGGGGGCGCTCGGGGCAGGGCCCGGACTCGGAGCGCTCATTCTTCCTCGAGCCGGTCTCCTATACTGGTCTCTTGGAAATACCCCTCATATTCATTTCCAAACTTCTTCTATTTCTATAGTTATTTCTTCTTTACTTCCTTATTTCTTTATATTTCATTCTTTACTTTCTGATTTATCTCTTTCCTCATTTTTTCTCTACTTATATACCCCTATTCCTTACTTTTCTACTTTTTAATTTCTTTATTTCTATCTTCCCTTCTGTCTTCTCGTTCGCTCATTCTTCCTCGAGCCAGTCTCCTATACTGGTATCCTGGAAACACCCCTCATATCCATTTTCAACCTTTATCTTTTTCTATATTTATTTCTTTATCCTTCATTCCTTATTTTATTACTTATCTCTTTCCTCATTTCTTCTCTACTTTTGTACCCTCATTCATTACTTTTCTATTTTTTAACTTCTTAAATTTTATCTTCCTTTATAACTTGTCGTTTCACTCTGTTCTCTCCCTCTTTACGTTGTGCTTGTCTTACTTTTCCTATTTCCTTGGTCGGGTCGAGCATATTAATTGAAGTAGTCATATAAGGGTAGTCACCCTGTTAGTGCAGCTAGACTTAAGACCATGGTGTCGGGGGTTGCCCTTCCGCCTCATCCGCTGAGCTTGCTCAGTGGTTGGTGGCCCAAGTTGTGGCCGCAACA